>NW_017257523.1:549546-596303 GCF_001594055.1 Mycetomoellerius zeteki
TAATATTTTTAATTTAATTAATAACTTAAAATAAGTTATTAATTGGCCAGTACTAGTATTAAATTTTTATAATCGTCATAATTAAAATAATAATTACTCTCTAACGGTTTAGTAAATTTGAATAGTGAACTTAAAATTTTTTTAGTATATTACAGATAACAAAGGAAGAGTTTCCCGAAGTTTCATTAATTTGGTACTATTTTTTAAATAGCTCAGATACATCCTTAATCAATTAGTTTTCCTTAAATATAAATTTTAATTAATTCAAACAGATTAAATTTATACAGATTAACAGAGGTTTCTAATCTTATCATGTAATAATATAAGATTAGATATATCTATAAGATTAGATATATAAGATTAGATATATCTATAAAATTTATCAATTCATTTAATCGATTAAAATTTATGTTTAAAGAAAACTATGTTTCCTCAATTGTTTATCTATTTGAATCAATAAACAAGTTCTATATGTGTGTGATATTAACAAAAATTTAAAGTTCAAAATTTTATAAACATATTATATTTACGATGTTACATATATAACGTGTTATTATATTTTTCACGTATTAGTATCTATCTAAGATAAATATTTCTTTCACACTTTCACACATTGTAAAAAAGGAACTCTCATACAAGACTCACGATTACCTACGACATGTTAAATTTCAAAGATTTATTATGCATTTCTTTTCAATATACTGTGATTGCACAGTAAAGTTCGGGAACCATAGATATGTTCAACTAGAAAACATAAAATAGTACTAACTGTTTTGAAAAAAAAAAAAAAAAAAAGAAACGATATGAAATCTCTCGAAATCTTGTTAGATACTTCTCGTTTAACGTAATTGGTTGAATTCTGTTAAACGGCTCTGTTGTACGAAGAGGTAACCACATTTCCGCATATTGGACTCCTCCAACTGCGCGAAACCGGTGAAATCGAAAAATATGATTCGCGTCGATGCTAGATATTTTTCGTTGTGTTCATTATTCTATTTCGTTGTGTTCATGAAACTATAGGTACATTCCAGACTTTCAAACATTCCATGACCAATAAATATGTTGTTAATTATAAAAGAACATATTCATTCAGAGTAATCAACATAATGCATAATAGATAATGAATATACCCAAGCAGAACCACAAGTCATGATAACGTCAAAATGACATTAAAATGAATCGGAAATGATTTAAAAATGACTCTTAATAATCATTTTTGAATTATTTTGACATCATTTTGATATTATAATAACTTGTTGTTCTGCTTAGGTAATGCCCCGCCTCCCCCCTCTGTCTCTCTCTCTCTCTCTCTCTCTCTCTCTCTCTCTCTCTCTCTCTCTCTCTCTCAGAAATAAAGAATAATTTTGTAATTAAGTTTTTAATATTGCACCTGAAGTGCGAATGTAACTATCGATATAAGTTAAATACATAATCGACCAAATATTTCTACTTTTAAGTGTTTAAAAAATATAGCTAGATCTTACAATAAGAAAATAATTTTAATTACAATTGTCAATACAGATTACGCTCACAATTCTGAATGTTGTCAATCGTATACATGACTAGATTATTATCAAATTCATCAAGTGTTTACGTTATATATATCGTTTTAATTTATCTACCGTTTTATCAAGTTTCAATTACATAATATAAGATGTATTGTTTTGATTAGCCGTATCAATAGTAACAGATCATATTAATATTTTACCATAATTGAACCATTTGAATATGATTGAAAGTCTCATATATAATATAATTGTTTCACATTATATCTATAACAAATATAAATGCAAGTTGAACGAGAAATAAAATTGTCATTCATACTCAAGTATCATAATTTATAGAGAAAGATATATGATGTATATAGACGCTATGTACATATGATGATCAAAGCAATAATTTCTATATATATATATATATCATATGTATCTAGTAAAAAATTAAAATTCAATGTAATTTATACACATTGAAAGTATATGCAAGAAAAATTTTGTTATTGACATATCTTATTCGTAATCGAGATCTAAAGTGTATATATGCAACATTATTAAATAGGAATCTGTACAAAAACAAAAACATAACGCACAGAGAATTCGTTTTACTCATACAAGCACTGAACTGCAACTATATAATATCGCGTCTGCAGTAAAAAAACAATATAAATATAAAGTACCAAAACGTAACTTGTATTTCTATCACTTCGCGATTTATCTTATTGGAAAAGACTGACACTCTCCAGAAAACTAAGAAACAAGTTACAATTCTTTGTATAATAACAAGACAGGATAAGAATATAAGACAGCGTTATAATTTGTGCACATTTTATCTCTTTCTTTATCTTTATTGTAATAAAAAAATATTCAAACAGTAAATATTATTTCATCGTAGCTGTCCATTATCATGATGTTCATCCACTCTGTTCGTTTTTTTTTCTTTTACAGTATAAATAAATTACCGAAGATGTTAATAAATTATTGCACAATATATTTGCTTAATATGAAAAATTAAAAAAACAAAGATGTATGTATAGGACGAGGAGTATAATATCAGCTCATTATCAGTTTCTAAGAGGACTGTCCTATCACATTAAAATATTTTTGCGGCCTACTCCGAAAAGAAATTTACTCGTCGGTAGAAAATACGCATTTTGACAGGTAATCTCCTCGAAATATTTGGTCCTGAAGTAAGGTCGGGTTATATAAACCTAAACAGAAAAATATGCTGGAAAACTTTGTTGCTGGGAGCAGATAACGTTTCTTCTCTCATTCCTTCTCTTCTTCCAAGCACCCTGATGTTGCCAATACAAAGTAAGGCGCGTCCGACGTAGCGTACGATACGCGGTTTTACGATACTTCGTGAAGAAAGTGCATCAGAAAATCCTGTATGCGTATGCATTTCGGCATGTTGTACAATCCCGTCGTAAGGCACGACAGTAATTTAAAAGAATAGATATAACACAACATCCGTTTGCTCTTTTCCTTAGAATTCTTCTCTCATGATAGAAAATCGAACCAAATGGCATGCCAAATAGTTCACGCTTATAAATTCTAATTTTCACTCAGACCGAATATAAAAGTATTCGACTTTTGCGATTTTTACAGAAATGGTTTTCTCGCCAATTTCTATTTTCGTTTTTCGCAAAAGAATCTGCAATGTAATCTTATTCCTGCTATGAATCATTTTGTTTCGTGACTAATAGCTCTTTAATTCAGTCTTTCATGACCGAAGAAAAAGGAGAAAAGGAAGAAGATGAAGATAAAGCTTTGCGAATTCTTATTCTTCTACAACGAATACAACGAATGCGTTTTCTGTCGTAAGGTAGTGTAGCAAAGCGTAGAGAAACTGGAGTCTGATATTCAATTTTAAAAGATATTTTCTCTGGAAATGTGAGACCATCTGTCATAGAAGTTCCAACACAAAATTTCATTTATCTACTCTCACTCCCATTATGATCAATTTGGAGTTATATAGATCCATTGTTTACTCTCATATTACTTGCGCTGCCTTTTACTGTCCCATCCATTTGGGGCTTTCCTTTAGATTTATAGGTATATTTTCAAGAAAAGGAAGTAGATCTCATTGTCAGTACGTGCATATTCCGAGCTTTGATAACAGGGATCGAACTTTCGGAAATAAAACATGGTGTTACCATTCTACGTGGGTAACTGATCAATCTTTAAAGATAACATTAAACCGAGCTTACACCAATTATCTGACATTCGGAGTGAAGTCGGAGTAGCTTTATCGCTGCAACTCTTCTCATAAAGATACTGTAACATGTATCACTTTTAAGTCCATATACGTGCCATACAATTGTTCAGTTTAGAGTCTCTCGATCGTGTTTAGGGACTAATCAGCATCTATCTATATATAATGCTAAGTTCTTGCTAACACGATGATATTTATACCTATAACTACAAAATTATATGGTATACGTAAATATACAGGGTGTCTCTCGGGAAGGTATTGAAACTAATCAGTTGTCATTTTCGAAAGTATTCAGTTATTGAAAAAACAAAAATTGCGCTGAAAAGAGGAAAATCTGCAATTTTTAATGAGTATAAATAAAATTTAACAAAATATTTGTGTATTAATTAATTTTATTGATGAAAAATATATAAAATATAACTTATAATCCCAAGGAGTAATTTTTTCGGAGCGCACTATCTGAATTTGTACAAAACACAATTTTTGTTACGAAAACTTTTTCTAACATCGTTTTTAATATTGCTAATAACTTTTTAAATAGCTGCTACTAAATCTGAAACTGTTTTTTGATCTTATCTACAGTCTTTGATATTAATCTTTACTTGATTTTAGCATATTTTTCATCAATTTGGAGCCAAATTAGCAGCAAACTGCGTCAGATTTTGACTACAAAACCGTAGCCATCTGTGTCCGCATTTGGCTATGGATTTGTCGACAAAGTCTGTTGACAGGCTATGCCAACAGATTGGCAGAAATCGAGCAAAGTCTGCTCGAATCAGGTTCTGCTCTCAATCTATTATTAGGTTATGCAAGACTTTGCTCGGTTTCTGCTACCAATCTGCTGGCATAGCATGTCTAGCAGGCTTTGTTATATTTCTGGCAGCAATTTGTTGACAATGTCAGATAATACAAATTCTGTATACAATTTGGTGCTTTTCTGCAATTAAAAATTGGTAGCAGGTTCTGTTTAAAATTTGTCGCAGGCTTTGCTATCAGGGTATTAAATATTCGTAAATGTAACATTATTTTTTGGTTACATTAACCAAACATTTGATTGGCATTTGTTTTAATAAAATGTTTCATATATATATATTATATACATATATTTCAATCTTTCATTTCTGCATAATTTCTTATAAAAAATTTCCTATGCTTATATTAGCCTACCAGAGGGTAATATGAGCACTGGGCGGGTAAAAAGAGCACCTACCATTTCAAGGTTTGCATTAAAATAATCAATTTCAATACTAAGATACATAAAACATCAACAAATCTATCAAGTGGTATGCATAAGATTTTTTTATTCTTCAGTATGCTAAATATATCAAAATATTTCCTTAAGGTACTCATAATACCCGACCCTATATATATGTATGTACAAATACATATATATTTATATATACATATGTGTGTGTATATATACAGTGCTAAAACAAATTAGGGAATCACAATTTTTTGGTCAATTTTTATCCATATTTAAACTGTAATTATTCAACAAATAATTAACATAAAAAGAAATTAAAAAAAGGTTTTAATGAATAAGATCTCTACATGCTTTTAATCAATTTTAATTGAAATTTTAAATACTCAAAGATGTGATTAATTTTGAATAAGGACGTGTTTAAGATATCAAAATTGAAATTTGCGATTTTCTATCGTAGGATAAAAATTGACAAATATGATCATGGATATTATCTTAAAAGGTGCAATTTGCCCTTTCAAATGAAAAAAATCTTGCCCTACATCGATTATTTGGCGAGATGTCGCAATATTTAATCTCAAGTATATATCGAAAATTGAACATTTCATACATACAAATAAATAGACGCAATTTGTTCACGCCATAAATCTCTATCTAGATACTGAAAACAAGTGACGAGCAGTACTTTTGGTCCTTTACTCTTTAATTAGATCGTCTGCAAAGTTCCGGTTAAATTCACATTATAGCACAATGAACGAACGTTACGGGCGTAGTAGCCGAGACTAACTTGCATAATTCAGGTCGCCAAGGTAAACGATTACGATGCTACGGCGTCTTCGCAAGTCCGCCAGCAGCTCGCGTTGTCAAAATATACTCTGGTATGTTAACGGGAAATTACACAAGTTAAATCGCTTGTGTTTACCTCGGACGAAAATTTTAGGTTCATTAATGGTCTTCTTGTTTTTGCTTATCCTAAATGGCACGCGCCTTTTTCGTAATCCATATTAAAATTAGCATTTTTCATAATCTATATTAAAATCTATATTAGCGTATTTTAATAAATATTAAACATCTTTTACAAAACATATATCGTTTCCTTTACTTCAAAGTAATACAATTCGAAAAATATCATTTTCAAATTAAACCAACTTAACTTTACAGTCAAATAGCATTTGTGTCGTTACTAAGGTTTTCAAAGAGATCATAATACCTTTTGTAGTAGTAGAAAATATAATTTCGTCAGACCATCAAAATAATTACGTAGAAAGCATGATAAGCAATGCTGCAAAAAGTTTTGACATTCTAGCAATCAATTTGAGCGTCCCATATAATTATCTTAATGGTCCAACAAAATTATTTTCAGATCTGTATCTAGCTAAATTTTTAAATGCTTCAGCAAAATTTTTCCGTGTGATTAAGGTAAATTGTTGGTAATATTTCGAGTTACGTCATTTTTGATAAATTATTCTAGATTTGTTATAATTCTGTAGAATCAAAATTATCACAACTAAAAAGAAATGGTTTTTTGAAAGTTGTGAAATGAAAATGACAGATGAGAATGTTTTTAAGATATTCTTATTGCCGATATTATTTCATTAATAATAATTTTTTTGTGAAATTAAAAAATATTTCTTCTTTCTTTAAAAAAAAAATTTAACTTTATGAGTTGTGTCACTTTTGAAATAAAAGAGCAATATAAAAATTATCCTAAATAAATTAAAACAAATATTTCTTGTTTTTGCCACATGTTTTTAATCAATATTCCGCGAAATATTTATTTTATCCTTAATCACCTTAACAAACAAGTTTTAATTCTACTTTAATCTAAATTGAGTAATAAAATCAATAAAACCAAATGCGTATATTTGTTGCATTAAGTTTACATTACATCAAAGTATTTTATCGTGTTCTAAATTGTAAATTACCGTTTTCACAAATTTTTGATATAATATGGTTTATTCAAAATGGCAGTTATTGAAATTTCGAGATTCGTTGCTTATGAATACTAGCATGTATTCACCACGTTTGTATAACCACAGAGCCAATAATGGCGTCATGAGTTTATTACTTGCATAAATTAAGCGGCCTGGATAATAACCTTCTCGTTATGCCGTCTACAGTTCCTCCGATAACCGCACTCTCGAATACAAAGCGGATATAACTGTGGCCTAACAAACCATGACGCTTCGCTGCTGTCCCGACGATTAGCAGATAAACGGACATTAATGTCCGTCTTTGTTCAAGGAAGTTTTGACGTTCCCACAATAGTTGGAAACGTCACTTCAGCCAATCTGAGCTAATGGAAATCGCGCGTATCACGAAGTTATGTTTCACAGAACGGTACATGAGATAGTCTGTATGAGTATACTGCTACTTTTTGATGGATGGGTTGCAGTTAGATTGATCGATTACTTGTTACTTGGAAATCTTGATAGCTCCAATTTTTTTTTAATTCTGAGTGATTGAATAACTCAGAATTCAAGTGATAAACGAAACTGTAAGTATAAAATTACAAATAAAATTAAAACAATAGAACTATTTCAATATCGAAACATTCAATTTCCTATAGTTGCAGACATGATTGAAATATAATTGAAATTGGAAACTTTTTAGTATATTAAGTTCCGGAGGTTTAAAAAAGTATGTAACACAAAATTTATTGCTCATTATTTTTAGAGAAAATTGAATTTTAATTTCGATTAAAATATACATATAATCTCAAATATGTAATATATGTTTTATTGTAACGACCGAAATTTTCAATAAGAATTTCAATTTCGTTAAGTAATCTATTATTAAAAGGAAACGTGATAATCGTTAAATATCTTACACGATAGATACGAGAAGTTTATATTAAATTTCAAATAGAGATATTTTCAGTATGATTCGATGTATTTAACACATGGTACCAGGCTGTTACTGCATTACGAAAATCGCTCCGTCTGCACGCTCCGCGTCAAAGGAGGATCTACCACGAGTATTAACCGCCTTAATACTAATGCGAATATCATACATGACAAGGCGAACAGAACTGCCGGTGCGGAAGGAGACAGCGGTGGGCCGCAGCGCAGCGCGGCACAATAAACTATTCTCTGGGAGGCAAAACACGAGCCCTGGCGCCAGTATAACCGAAGCCCAACGTGCTGCTTCATTATGCGCTGCGACGTGGCAAAGTGCCAAGGCCTTTGATAAAGGGGGTGGCCATGTCGTGCCCGGGCGAGCCCACTCTATATCCCTCCGCCTTTCCGCCCTTTCGCCATAACACGGGGACGGCATGCACCCTCTGACGCACGTCTCCCATCTATCGCTTCTTCCCTCTCTTCTTACTCGGACAGCACGCTGTCCTCTTCTATTCAATACACAGATACTAATTACACAGGTCAACAAGGTTTTGTTGTTGGGAAGCTGTGGGTCATTTCCGACGTAATTTTCTGCGTAGAATCCGAATCTGAAATCAGAATTGGCCTATCACGTCAGGATTTTGAGATATTTGAGGATATATACTCGAAAAATGCGTTTTTTTGCTATTTTCGAAGTTATGATCATTAGAGTTTTCCACGTCTAGTGAAGAAAGAAAGCACTTATTCTTTTTTTATATTAGACTAGCGGTTTGGTCATCGTAAAAACAGTCAAGTTTATGATCGAAAAATTAGGATTTTAAATTATAATTATGATGAATATCTAAATAATGCAAGATATCTGATGGATTTATATTGATCTTTAAAATTATGCGTTATATCGCATCGGTTAAATCGCAAGACTGACCTCAATTTGCTCCGTTTTTCGCCGTGTAGGTGTACGAGCATCGGAAGATCTCTGCCGCGGTTAATTACACGATGCTTGCATGCACGATGATCAGCTTCTTAGATTAGCAAGGGGCAACTCCTACACACCGCGGGAAGTCAACTATGAATCAGGCGAGCGCCTATGGCGTCTGACACGTTGCGCGTCTCGAGTTCTTCACCCTTAAAGTTACCGGACTAGAAGTCGAAGGCTGTAACTTGTTGCCGGAACTTCGTGAGCGCGGCTGCCGCAAGAAAGCCGAATTATACGGAGCTGCGTGTTACGAAACTCGAGCTATGCCGAAGGAAATGAAATAATTATATCTTTTCAAACCGAGTTTCAATTATACAGATAATATCAATACCCTACCAACGAGACATTCTAGAGTTTCTCTCGTTTTAAAGCATTGATACAGCGAGAATCGTGACGGCGCGGTGCAGCGACAGTCGGTATATCAAAGTAGATATGCAGAAAATACTATTTTCTCTCTCTCTGTATATAATTTTAACTTTCCGCAATATTATCGTTCCCAAGAATTTGCTTTTACAAGAAATATGTGTGACCGTAGTCTAAAATATTACTTCTCTTCAAGAAAATTTTATCTGGTTTAAAAAAAGAATCTTTATGAATGTATATATAGGTATGCTATATCAACTTCGAGAATTTAAATGTTTGCAGTCTAATTCCGACAAATGGAATTTTATTTTTGTCGTTATATACTCGTTTCGTATTACACGCGTGTTATGCTAGAGAATTTTGCACATTTCCCATTCGTATTTAAAATACTTTCAGCAGGTATGGATAAAGTTATACGGTGAATGATGCTTACATCCAATTACGGTAACCAGCGTTTTCAATAAAAGCCTTCACGGTACTTTCTGTTTGCGCATTCCGCGCCAGCTAACGAGCCGTTGGTTTGCCACTTAAACTTTTCCATTGTATGCTCTCTCTCATTTCCCCAGCCGCGAGGAATTTTCGGTATTCGCTGAGAGATCTAGTATAATTGCACGGATTACGCGAGAAGACCGAGAGCACCGGATAACCACGGATTACACGGCGATCCGCGTGACGCACGAATCAACCAAATCGTGATTTTCGTAAAATTGCTTCCTCGATTTAACAACGCCGGTTTCGGAAGCTGCGGCATCCCTTGTAAACCGACAACAGCGTGCAGAGCATCGGCGATCATATTTGGGTACCGGTCTGTACTACATCGACGAGGTCACCGCCGACCCCATACACTCGATTAATTAATCTAGTCAAACACTTAACAAATATAAATAAACTAAAATATTAGGTAAACCACAATCGCGCGAATATTTAGTATAACATAGCGAAATAGTAGTTCTTCTTACGAAATAATAGAATTTCTATGTTACAACGCCTCCTTTTGCATTCATACACTATTAATAATTAATACTGAAATATAATTATCTTGCAGATTTAATACAATCGATCGTTTATACATAATTAAAGGATTTTGGATAATACATAAATTTAAAAGTGAATTTCATAAGAGTAAGTCAGAAAGTTTTATTAAAATTAGTTTTATTAGAGTTATTAATAAGATATAATATTATTGTAATTTGATTAGTCCACATTAATTTATTACTAATATTATTCTTTTAAAAAATTGCTCTTCGCTGTGTATATATATGTATATATATATATATATGTTTGCATATGTATGGAGACTAGGGCCAGTTGTACCAATTTTTAGAAAAATACATATATTTCTTTATTTATAACATATATGTTTATTTTTTTAATGCACATGATGCAACAACTATTTAGATTTATGCTACTATTTGCAAAAAGGTGTAATTTTAGGATGTTTACGAGTAAAATATCAAAATCCGAATTAGTACATCTTACCCCGATTTAGGGCAAAATTAAATAGAGGGAAAGTTGTAACAAGTTCTAAAAACAAATTATCTGTTCTAAAACAGAATTTCATTGCTTTAAAATCACAAATTTAGTATCTTAAAAACAAATTATCTGTTCTAAAATAAAAATTATTTTCTTATATTATTTTTGTTTTTATATAAAGCAGTAAATTTGCTTTTAAAATAGTGTTTTAGAGAATTTGTGTTTTAGAGCAGTAAATTTGTGTTTTAGAACAGATAATTTGTTTTTAAAGCAGTGAATTTGTGCTTATAAAGCAGTGAATAACTATTACAATAAGAAATACCTACAATGCATGCGCACGTGGCCATAAAGCAGTATTCATAGTCTGTTTTTATTTTAAGACTGTCTTAAGTATAAATGTTTTAAAATGATAATACGATCCTCTGATTGGTTCATGATTTCTTAAGATTATATTTAAGACGATCTTGAATATAAGATCTGACTATGGCCGGTATTCATAGTAGATTCTTATTTCAAGACCGTCTTAAATAATGTTTTAAAACGCTAATGCGACCCTCTGATTGGTTCGTGACTTCTTAAGACCGTACTTAAGACGGTCTTGAGAAGTCACGAACCAATCAGAGGGCCGCATTAGCGTTTTAAGAGTAAGTATAAGGGGTGTATTCCGTTTCACATATGATGTATCATTTTATCTTTCTTTAATATTCGGTGAGCAACAAGGATAAAATGATATATCATGCGTGAAATGGAACGCACTTATGGTGCCTATGGCCGATATTCATAGTCAGATCTTATATTCAAGACCGTCTTAAGTAATGTCTTAAGATGCTAATGCGATCCTTTGATTGGTTCATGACACTTTAAGGCTGAACTTAAGACGGTCTTAAATATAAGGTCTGACTATGAATACCTATCCAGGTAAATTTTGCGAAAGTTAGTTTATTAAATTATAAATATGATTTTAGATGTTTCGGTCACTATTTTTGACCATCATCAGTAATTTGTGTATCAATAATAATGGATACCCTAAAGAATTTTTATTCTCCATAATCAATGACAGATTAAAATCATGTTTTTTTTTAAATAATTTTGATAATATTAAAGACAGAAATTCAGTAAATGTTGACCCTTCTAATAAAGAAAGATATTTTGTTGTACCATATATGAATAACATTTCTAAAAAATTCAAATCTATAACAAAAAAATATTAAATTAAAACTTCTGCAAGCGCTTTTCTTTGTATAATTCAGTATGCTATTGCAACCATTCAATTACGACATGCAGACTGGCGATTTTTATATTGCTGTTTTCACAAAGAAGCAGTACAAGGAGACATATTTTTAGTTTCAGAACGACTGGAACGACAGTGAATACAATGTGCAAGTTCATTTCGAGACTTCTATGTGCCGGCATCAAGTTACTCGTTTAAGAATGCGACGTTGTTAATAAATAGCGGTTCATCTTATACGGAACGAACGGCATTATTTCCTCGGAGAATAGATAATTTTATCCGCGATATGCTTATCCGCTTTCATCTCTCGTCGCGAAATTAGTCTTTTCAAAATTATGTCTATTATAAATATATATATTTCACAATAAATACTTTAAAAAGCGTATCCTGGATTGACAAACATGAATTTAAATTAAAGTATTATAAAATTAAACATAAAATTAATCGTTCTAATATAAATAAAAGAAAGATTTATAGAGATCCGAAAAAAGATATTACTATTATAAACATAAACTACTATAAATATATGTATCACAAAACAGCTTATACCTCAGGTAGAAAGATATGTTATGCGTAATTAAAACTTTGATAACTTTTTAGTTATAAAATGTAATATTAATTAAACAGAGATATCTATTATAATTTGTTATATTTGCGCTTTTCTTTTGTAATACATATATTCGTATTTAATATTATTTTCATTTTTGTCGGATTTTTAGAAAACATCAAAAGCTTTAAACAGAACAAAGTTTTCTTTTTCTTTCGTAGCTACTGTTGGAAGAGGATGATCCTTCTCGTGATGAAGTAAGAAGATTTCATGCTGCACAAAGAAGAGTTTTTCCACGTCCTACCTTCTTGATAAGATCGCCACAAAGGACAAACCAGAACAGGATATCCGATCTCAATATTACAACACTTCGAAAGAGTATATTTATAAGACTCATTGTCCGTTTCATCTTTGGTGTTATTTTGCTGATTTTGATTTCTACTTTTCTTTGTTCTTGGAATTTTCCCTCCGGGAACTTTAAATAATTGCGCTAAACAACAGTGTACCTACATATATTATAGTGGCATGCCGGAGGATCGTATAAGTCAGAATTACATAAACTGGGTAACGGTAAATCCTCATTGTACATTAAACAGAAGTTGTTTAACGTGATAAAAATATCGATAAAAATGGAATTTTGTGTATAAGAAACTGACTTTCTTTATATGTGGAAACCTTAATATTTTTGTGCATCATAAATTGTAAAAAGAAAAAGGAAAAATCATCTACAACAAAATATCATGAAATATCTACTATTCAACGAGTATTAAACTAAAATGATTTTCAATCCAAAGCTATTGATACAACTTCAAGAGTGTTAAAACTTGATATTTTGCTTATTTTATCTCTAGATGATATAAATATCGATAAAGTTTCCAACGTCATCGTTGAACGCTCGACCAGAATTTTAGTTGGTCGCTACGGTGACATTGTATGCGCGCGAGAACATTTATACCGCTATTATACACTCACATTTAGGAATGCTATTTGAAAGTTCGCGGAAGGTAACCGGCGGTAACATCGACCGAATTTCAAATGTTGCGAATGTCACGGATGCGAGTCCGGATGTAAACTCCCTGAAATTCATAATTATGTTTACGTGGATCATTAACAAAACGATATTTTCTCAAGCTCAAATTATTCAGTACATCCGTCGTAATCTTCTACTTTTTATTAAAAAGTATTCCTTCGCAATCTTGTTTATCATGTACTGTATCAATAAATTTTATGGCGAATTCGATTGGAAGTATTTTGAAAACAGTATTAAGCACATTGGTGCATATTAAAGCCGTTATGCACTAATTTAAGTTGAGTATAAAAATAAAATGCAAAATATTTCGAATTATGAAATACATATTTTACCTAATAATACAATAAAATGTATTGAGTATTTCACAATTTAATCGATTTCTATGTTTATTTATAAACATATCTTTACGTTATTTTGTGTACAATGACTTTAATGTGCACCAGTGCGCACTGAGTGCGTGCAATCGAATTCGCTATGAGATTTAATAAAAAAAAACTTAATATATACAATTATTTATCAAAATTTTTTAATAAAAATGAGTTTTAAAATGCAATTAAAAACAGATTTAATTTTAACTGTTATATACAGATAATTTAACTCTTTGAAAAAACTCGAATAACTAATTTCATTAAAAAGAATTATTCAGTGTCTAAAACAAAATTTAAATTTGTAAAATACAAAGTTTACTTTAATTTGTATAATATAAAAAGTATATTTTATAATTATTTTATTCCGTGAGGAGTAAAATTATGTAATTTTTAGATTTAATTAATTTTTGATTATTATACGGTTGTTGTGGAAAACTTAACACCTTAACTTCTTAATGGTAATTTTTTTAAGTTAACATTGCTAACAAATATCAATAAGTAAAAAGTTTTGTATTTGCGTATTTCCCATTTTACCACTCATCTAGTTCAGTTGGATTTCCGGCAGATGCGAAAGAAAACTAATGTGTATGGCGCGGAGACAACAAGAAACGTTAGTTACGCTCTATGTACGTCGAACCAATTTCAGAGATGTTTCGATGTAAAGAGGAAGAATAGCATGGGGATGGACTGAATTTATATCCCTGCATCCAATTTCTACGACGGTGTATAGTCTACGAGCCGTAGTAGACTTCGGCTATCGTTACTTCGTACGCTTCGATGCATGGCATGCGGCGTGAACAGCGGCGCAGCAACTATTGCAGCGGGTGGCACAACGTGACGTCGGTGGTCGTTTTACAAAGCGATATATATCGCTCTCGGGTATACTTTTATTCCGCAAATATTCATAAATCCACGAAAAGAATAAAAGGCCTGCTTATTCCGCTCGCCTTTTGTTGTCGGCGGTACGGCGGCGAGCCGTTGAAAGCAAACGTCGCAGTTAAATGGCTGGACGTAATTTTCCCGTTGTTCTCTTGGTCGGAAGAAACGACATTTTTGCCGATTCTGTGTGCTTTCTCATGTTAACGAGCTTCGAACTCGTTTCGTACTTCGTTCCGTCCGTAACCGCGAAACCCCGCTTCCCTTCCATCCACTGGAAACGCGAGAAAGTTCGCGAGAAAGAAAAGCGCTAAAGTTTGTCGTGGGAAAAACGATGAATACGTATCAAAGTGTAACTCGTGGATTGATTTATATTTTATGTGATTGTTGCTTTATTCAATTTTATCATATACACGTACGTTCCCCATATTTTCATAAATCCACGAAAAGAATAAAAGACCTGCTTATTCCGCTCGCCTTTTGTTTAACGTCAAAAACAAAATCTCTAATTTATTTAAAACAAAATCGAATGATATTATATCACTTTTCATTTGATGCACAATTTAATTCGATTTATTTAATCAGGAGGCATTTCACGTTTATAATGAAAAAGAGCGATGTTTGCAATGAAACGCGAAACGATAAGACATACTTGCTCGTTTTGCGATATAATTCGTGCACGAAATGAAATAGATTTCCCGCGAGAGCGTTACAACATAGGCAGCTCCAACCTTCAGTGAGTATCGCGTGGCAATCAGTGTGTTAAAAATAGCCCTCGCTTTTGGACAATGCTACGCTGATTCCGTTTTTCTGCACAAACCCAATTTAATTCCATATTTCTTCCGCGTGTCATAAGATGTCGTGTCGGCATGCAAATAAGTATACCACGCTACATGATTTTGCAATTACGGCAATAAGTATCGCAAATACAATAGGTATATAATACACGCATTTGAGAATATACCTACGCTCGCTGATAATGGACGAAATCGCACGCGTGTAAGATACTTCCGATAATATAATCGAGCGCACTCGTGCTGAAGAACACCGGCTACTTGTCCAAGCCCTCTCCAACTGCCGGATAATTACCCTGGGGACATTCGAGAAGCGGCTACGTTTACGATAATGCACAATGTAATTCTCATTACACTGCGCCGTTCGCCGGCAGGATTCGAGATACGTGCTCTCGCGGAGGAGAGACGACATTATTGCATCCCGCAGGACCTTCCCCAAAATAGGTCAGGAACGCCCTGTGGCTTGTGCTCAAACGCGATAACAGCCACTTAAGCATTGTTCCCGGTACGATCGAAGGTACCACCCGAATCGTCCACAATCTCGACGGAACGATCTCTCGGGAGACGACCACAGGGCGTTATATCGATCGATGGCGGCGAAAAAGTGAATCGAGTGCGCTCTTTGAAGCGACGTGCTGGAGAATCGAGTTGAAAGGCTTGTTGCGGTATTATCGAGTTTTAGTAGGACCGGGTTTGCATGAGCGGTGCATGAAAACGAGTCGCTGTGATAACTAAGGGGCTTTCGAGTGCCATGGACACGTCAAGAGCGAACGCGATCGCGGTTTTTCAATAAAGAGCCCGTCAGATAATAAACCGGATCGACGATTTCCCTGATGCTAATCATAAATTCGCCCGTTTATCATAAAACATAAATTCTCGAGATGCTTTCAAGCGTGCTAAATTGTATAAAAGAGTTCATAGAGAGATGGAATTACGAGAGAATTTTTCCAAAACATGTAAATCGTACAATTTATTTATTCCAATAATGCAATAAATACTCATACCATTCTCCTTTTACTAAATGAAATTTATGCGACAGAAGTATGTAACAAAAGTATGTAATAGTTAAAATAAATCTTGTATCAAACAACATTTAAATATTAGTCATTCTACAATTAATGCATAGATATAATATAGGAAAATAAAGAGAACCGTAAAGCCATTTAAAAGTATACATAAATGACCGGAATAAGTATAACAACAGTGGAGCGTCGTTGGCACAACACACTGATTGTGAGTGCTAGATTTGAAAACGAGGAATCTCGAATTCAAACCTCAATAGATTCTGTTAATTTTTCTGCCGGCCTTACAATAATTGGTTCTTCGAAATAAACCTCATAATAAAGCATAAATAATAATTAAAAATATTAATCTCTCTCATTATACGAATAACAACTTTCGTATTTCAATTCCATTACCATGTCATTTTATTACTATTATTATTATTGATATCGAATTTACAATAGATATCCTATTTTATACATGTAATATTACATATTAATGATCATATTATTAGTAAATTTAGATTCTGAATTAAAACGTGATGTAGAAAGAACTAATCCAGATTCCAGACGCACCTAACTTTTCTAGAGATATACGGGCTTCCTGCGAAACGAAGTAAGTGCACTCTAATGGGAATAAGAGTGAGAAACTTTTCTCCCTTTTCAAAGTATGAGAGATTGTATCAGGAGAAATGCCAATGCTTTATTTTTCTACGTTATTGCAAGCAACAAGGAAGCAAGTCTCGACGGAATAAGGATCTTTCGTGTGGGACAAAGAGAACGATCGATCGTTCTTGCTCAGAACTGTGGCTACCGTGGAGTCTGGCCTTGATCATAGCAATAGAGAAACCCAATATAAGTTGCCAATAAGACAGCAGTTGCCGCTGTTCCTACCCACAAATTAAAACTATCCCCTTTCGTGAATCTTCCTCTACCTTTATTTCTTTTCGACGGTGTCGTCAGTAATATTTGACGGTTGAAACAAGAACGGCAATATTTTCTTAATAACAGGAAATTAAGTAGACACAATTACGTGAATGGTTTCAATTGCAAAATGAAATGGTTGAATCAGGCGCATCTATCGTTTCCAATTTATTGCCATAATAAATGTTATTTTATTTCAACTGTAAACTAAACAGTAATGTTGTAATTGCAATTAAAGAAATTTTTTCAATTTTTGAACGCTTTTTCTCGAAATAAGAAAAATGTTTTTATAATGTTAAATACTATTTTTACATAATTCAAACAAGAACTTGATCACGTCTGAGTTTCAAACGCGAGACGAATTCACGCTACTACATATATGTCTCATCACGCAGTCTGGTTGCATTGTGTAGAACGAAATTTGCATTTCGAAATGCGTCAATGTGCGGTAGTGATATTCGTGCGAATACCGACCCTTGTGATAATAAGATAAAGCCGTGTATGTCTCGTTCAAGCTAGTATATTGTATTGACAGCACTGACAAGCTTTTATATAAACCGATCATGCACTTTCAGAATAGCATTCAAATAGGATTATTGAGATTATTAATACCTAGCTTTGTCCCCAATCGTTATTTATCAATGGATTTTTTAAATCTCGCACTTCCCTACCCAAAAAGAACGATTTTGTCGCAATATCTAAAAATTTAGCTAGATACAAGTCTAAAAATAATTTTATTGGACTATCAAAATATTCATTTAGAAAACTCAAGCATGATGAACAATACTACAAAAAATTTTAATATTTTAGCAACCAGCTTAAATGTCCTACAAAATTATTTTTGAACCAGTATCTAGTTAAATTTTGAGATACTTCAACAAAACCATTTTTTCTGTGTATTTTCTAAAACTTGATGCAACATATGTATATCCGTTTGATTATTGTACACATTTGGCTATAAAATCAACAAATCGACAAAAATAAATTTTCGCTAATATTTCATAAAGGTTTGTGCATGACAAAAATAATTAATGAAAACATAGTATTTACTTTCCGTTCGTGCCATCGCTTGACATATTACTATTACATACTTGATAATATTTTACTATTTTAAAACATATTCTCTCAAAAAGCAAATTATACTTCAATCAATTATTACTTATCATTTGTATTTCATGTATTCATTGTGACAAAAAAATTTTTAATATGATATTATTCATTATTTTAACTATTAATATCTACAACTCGTTAAATAGAAGTATCACGTACATTGAATATGTTATAGTACATATAAAGAAGGTATATGAATATAATCGCTACCCGTTAAGTGCGGTTCCATGTTTCACATCCTCTTATGTATATCTCATAAGAATATTTCTCGTTGATGCAACTAGGAAACTGGAAGCTGCATGGATAATTTATAACTTAATATGCTCAAGTTAAGAAAGATGTACGACAATTTCCTTTATTTTTAATAAGTGCAGGATTTTAGTAATCCACTAGTAATGTACTTTAGTGATATGTGAGACAATGTGTCGTTTATCTAGATCAACGTGAAACCTCGTCTTTTTTAATACTGTGCAAATTTTTATGCGAGCATCGCTTAAAAATATTGAAGTTCCTATATTTCTATTTCATATAAAATTGTCGAAAAATCATTAATCATTTCTGCATGCAAATATTTTCAGCAACACAAATTGATATTTTTTTGCATATAAAAATTTGATTTTGATGACGCAATTAATTTGTAAAATTTTTTAATTTACATTATTAAATATTTTAATAATTATTCTATTTAAAAATCACACAATTTTATTAAAATAAAATTAATGCAAAATTAACTAAACGATGAAGATAGATTTTGCGTTTCTAGTGTTGTTTAGTAAAATTCCAGCATTCACAAATAATAATTCTACAATCACATTTTACAATTAAAAATTAAACTTAATTGAATCTTCTGTACATGTATATTAAATAAGAATGTGAACTAATCAAATAATCCAAAAATAAAACATGCAACAATGAGTTTGCAATATTCTGTACATCTGTATTTTACGTGCTGGTTACATTCTAACCCGAGTTATCTTCGCAATGACGATACGCAGAAACACCGTACGTTAACGTGACAGATCATAGCAAAAGTTATATGTATACGTTGATGCGAGGATTTCGTGCTCGACATCACACGCGATGTATTATATGCATATCCAAGTTTGCATTGGCGTTATTGCTCGGAGATTTGAGTATCTCATGTTTACACAGGTATACTATGTACGTTGCAATCTGTGGAGATAAAAAAATCATGCGAGATTTAAGATGTGCTAACGTTGTGTTAACATTGATAATAAATTAATACTTAGGAATTGCATATTTGATTATATGTTTGCTATCAAATGATTATAAAAAATTGGATATCGGCCAATAAATTTGATCACATTTAAAGTGTAAATACACACGACGGTCCAGGAAAAATATGCTAAACACTGACGAATAATGACAAGCACGAATACTTTCTGTTTACACGTTTCCTTAGGTGATGTACGTGGTTGGACTTGTCCCTACGTGTTAGCCAACCTTGCTTCTCGTGGTTCGATAAAACTTGGCGTTTTACATAAAAAGCACGGACGATATTTGGCGCTGAATATCAGCAAGGTGAATACTTGGCGATATACGTGTAAGAAATCTTGACTGATGCCGGAGGTGGCAATTCGAATACCAAATAGCGAGAAGTTGCGTTTAGTGTCGCGAATCAGAGGAGTGCAAGTGATGAGAATCGCAGTGGAAGTAAAGCGGAGCACGCGGAAACGAACAAGAGTGCAAGAAACGCGCTTACTCGAAATTAGGAACTTTCCACTCGGAAATATTTGCACTGCTTATTATTTATTGATAAAGAAACGGCGCATTGTTGCGTAAGGAGAAACTCGTTCAAACTTTCTCATGAATTTCTACTTTTGTGATTGTCGCTTCGCGAACGCGCCGAGTTGGAATTTTGCCGGAGAATATAGATCTCATTTCATCGATTTTTTATGCTTTGATTTATATTTTAGCGCGTTTGCTGTCTGCACACTTGCCAATAAACGGGTTCAACAGCATCGACGAGAAATCGTATTGTCGTTTCCATTAAGAACTTTAAAAATGAGTTATTAATTTCATTTGCTGAGACTGCTCGTTGTTACAAATGATATATCCGTACAATATTTTTCGCATCGTGACAATCTTTCTTTTCCAATTTACTACTAATAACTAGTAATTAAGAACAATTAAGAAGAAAATAAAGCAAACTTCATTTGCGTTACCTCCATTAATCTATTAAGTCCCATGGCTGGACCAGTAAGGTTAGTAAAAAAAAACAATTGGAAATAGAACCGGAGCATGAAAAAACGTTTCTGACATAAAAATCATATTACAAAAATTAATTGTAAAACTAAGCGTTATGAACAAATTATTAAATATTAACTATAGAAGGATTATGCTCATCAATTCTGCAGGAAAAGTTACAAAGAAACCATATAACTTTTTCTCATATCCTTCTCCGTTTATCTCCAAAAAAATAATAAACATTACAGATTATTGAAACTCGTTCCTCTTTATAAATCAATCAGTAAAGTTAGTAAAAAAAAACATTTATAAAAAATTATACATTTTTTTGTAATTTTTCCCGCAGAATCAATTAATGTAATCCTTTGTATTTATTGATATAACATACATATTTATTAATTTATAACAATTTGCAAAATTCATTTTGCAAATTGTTAATGTGTTTTTTATATGAGAAATGTTTTTTCATACTTCAGTTCTATTTTCAAATATTGTTTTTTTTTTTTGCTGGCTGATCTAACTTTGGATTTTAAGGATGTACAATATATTGGTCGTATAATCTCTGTAAAAAAAGTGACTGAAATTGGAAATTTATACTTTCTGCATAAAAATGAATGTTATATGTATACGTATGAAACAGTTCAATAAATCAATGTTTATATATTTAGCAACAAAATGTTATAATTTAAATGAAATCTTCTCATTTTGTTTTAATCATATTTTAAAGACATAATCTACTATTTATTAAAATAATTTTTAATCTATATAGGTTCTAAATCACTACCAATCTTTTTATATTATTTTTAAATACAATATAGAAAAATCTGCAATTTTTTCATAAGTTTTTATTTTATTTTATTTTATTACGCGTAACATGTGTGTATATCCTTAATGCATGAGTTGAATAAAAATTCAAAATGTTCCAGTTTAGACTATATCTTTTACGACCAGGGTCAAACCGACCAAAGATGATGTTTGTGATCTTGAACAAGTGAAACTTGTTGTATTCCATGAAAGCTCTACAGGTGCACTAACGGCGATGTGCATACGTACAACGCGCGTCGTCGATGCGCTGGGCCCTCTATATAAACAAAAGAAAGAACAGTCATAAAGAATCGGGATCTCGTGGGCACACGGTAACGCAGGAAACAAGATACTCTACGTTTACATAATGCATGAGAAAGAATATTTACTGCTCCATCGGCGTATATATGTACCTACATGTTGCATCGTACATACTTTCAAAGCTACTAGTACGTCACCGCAGCGCAGACTATTCGGCGCAATATCTAAAGCTAAAGTTGACGCTTTACGGCGAATCTACTACTGGCTACAACTACACTCTTAACATTAATGACGTATGCTATGTTCTCGCGATACTAACTTTATGCGATATATAACGCAAATTCTGTATAGCTATTTTGAAACGGACAAACCAATCCAACATTCTGACGAAGGAAATAGGACACGTCCGTGACGGTTCACATTTAGCAAAATACAATATATGATTTTTTAGCTCGATATACAAAGATTTGCACTTAATATTGTGATCGATTCGATATCAATTCGACTATTAGCTACAAATAACTTAGTAAAAAATTTATATTCTCATAAATCTTTGCAAAAAACTTCCCGCGTAATATACACCTAACTTTTTTATAAAAATAATATTTTTTATTTCACAAAAATCCAGGCAACAAATGGAACATGACTGATAAAGCTTTCATGAGATCGTGGGTTCTTCATAAACTGTCTTGCTGCGAATAAAAGACAAAGGCAGAGGCATAGAGGAGATTTACGTCAATCCAGTTCGTCAGCCGACACGAGAGACGAGTAATCAAATTTTCCCCTAAGATGGTGGCAAACACGTCGACGTATTTGCCGAACACTTGACAGAACCTCTCAAGCTCGATGATTTTCTACGATTATACGTCCATAATGCTCACGCGCTAACAGCAGTCTGATTGAAAAAGGAAGAAACTATGCGGACTCGGAATTTATTGCACAACATCAGGTAAGAATAAATGACGTCTTTAACTTCTTTACAAAGACTAACTGTGCTATCTCTGTTCTTGCTCAAATGTACAATAATTATTTAGAATGCTGCTATAAAGGAACCTACAATATCATGAGAATTCTCAATCTACTCTAATTTCGTACGAGAATGATGCATGTTTAATAACTCATTTTCATAATTTTCATTTGCATTTATACTCCCTTATTATTCTAGGCGCAAAGTTTCCGTAGCATAATGACGTTTACATGATTATTCCACGCGCCGCCATGTCAACGCATGTTGCTTCTGTGCATTGAAGCGGATTCTGCTAAAGTTTCGCGAAAATTTTGATAATTAATATTCATTACGAGAATCATACAGGCGTGGAACAGAATATGATGCATTTTCTAAAAGTTGGAAACGCGTATGATATATTGCGATAAAACTATGTTGATAAATAATTGTTTAAGTTCTCTTTTTTTTTAATAAAGGAATGTTTCAATCAGTTTTATTTGATCTATTAATTTATTGTTGATATAATCTTAATTTTGCTACTTCCAGAATGTGATCTAATTTCCACTAATTACCTAATTAACTTTATTTAATTAATTACCTAATAATTAAGTAAGTTTCTTTAAATAAAAAAACGTTTTGATCAGTTCTCTATATTTGCTTTATCTATCTATCTATATATATATATATATACAGTTTTCTAAAAATATATCCCTTATATGGTCCTCATTTTGCTAATCGTAGAAAGTGATCTAATCAATAATTAATAAAATAGAATTTAAGAATTTTATCTATTGTTATAAGTTGAAAACAGGTATGCTGAACAAGAGCGCAGCAAAATAACTTGGGAAAAACGAATGCGTCTTCGGTCGTTTCTAATAGAATTGCGCTTTTTACCTCGTTTTACGTAGTGATATCGACGTCACTAGAGGGAATCTTTTCAAGCATCTTTCCTCCTCGTTTTCGTTCTATCGCGGCTCCGGCTGTTTATGTTTTCACAGCAGCGTGTTCAACCGAGGACTAGCCCTCATTTACTTTGGAAATGAAGGTGTTACAACGAGGTGGGCGGAAGGTGCGGCAGTGCGCTTTTATTGGTACGTCTTACAGAGCCATTTTGCATCTTCTCTCGTCGCAGCCGTCACCGACTTTCTCCCTATTTACGCGTAGAATTCCACCTCTTTCTGCAGTTTTTCATTCTTCCCTCTCTCCACGTCCCTCGTCTTTTCTTTTCTTACCTTCTGTGAGAACGTACGATTCCTCCTATTCGTTCGAGCATCGAGCAAATTACTTTCTGAGTGGCTCCGTCGAGTCGTATCTCGTCTCACTCACGTCCATTCTTTTTCCTTTTCTACACCCATGTCCCAGTTCCTTCAGGAATCTGGATGGATATCGACCGTTATTAATCTTTACAATTCGAGGGGCAATCTTTCCAAGTTTCCATCCTACAGTTATTAAATGGGCGTTCTTAATCGTGTCGGATACAAAAGATAGAATATTGGAAGTATTCTTTTTTATTTCTGTCGTCTCTGACAAACAGAGTATTACGCAGCAAGTTCTCACGCGATATTAGAACTTACTTCCTTATTGAAGAAAATAAATAACATCGTTATGACGTTTCATTATAATATACGTAAATAGAATCTTTTACATTACACATTTCAAAGTCTGTAAGAGAATATGCAGAGTATGCTAGAGAATTTAATATATGTTATCGTATTAATTCCGTTTCGCTTTATTAAACAAGACTCGTCAGATAATCGCATGATATGAGCTATGAATTTGGGTCTTTGATGTTCGAATAAATTTATAATATCTACCGCAAATAAAGTCCTGAATTATATAATACTAATATAGTGCATTGGCGTTTATGACGATTGGTATAACACCGCTATTAATAAATGTCAAAATAATTCATCGATATATTTAATATGTGAATGTAGTAAAATATTTTTATACGAAATATAAATTGCCTTTTTAACTTTAACCTTCACATATTCCTATTCTTTTATTATCTTACCTTTTACATATTTGGAGCGCACGAGTGCAAGCACAATTTACGAAAACTGATGAATATAAAATCGAATTTTTTTCCGCGGACGCGATCTTCTGTGTCTAGTACATCGTGCAAAAGAACACGATGAATATATGGATGCGGAAGTAATACCCGATAGCGATCAACTTTCATCCATGTATCCCGTTTTTGTTGCTGCCGTAATAATAGCCGTAGCAACAGCGAGAGCACCTCAAGGGAAGTATCGATCGTTCCTCGTGGGCTTGGGGAACATGGAAGATGCTTTCTTTGTAAAAGTTTGGCGCGAGAAACGTTTACTCTTTGTTTAACAAACTTATAGCTTAGTAAATACAAATGCGTTGAAGCAATACACATGTCGCCGAGAATATGTAATAAGTATATATAATTACATGTTTGATACACATTCGTGATATCCTAACATGATTGTAATTGGGAATTCTAACATTTAAACGGTTATGATAAAAAACGCAGCATATATTTGCATGATGCTGAAAAATAAAGTTATTACATTCAAATTTATCTTAGAGTATCCAAACGTTGGATGTATATAAATTTACTTATCTAATATTCAGAATATAAAAACAAATTTACAATTCATATTCAATTTAATGACTTTTTATTTATGTTTCAGCGTCAAATGAATAGCAAAAATGGATATCAAGTTGTCAAGGTAGGACTTTTATCGACAGCATCAAATAAGAAATAATGGACAATTCAATAGAACTGCAATAAATAGTGAATTCGCATACTTCAAGCCTTACATAATAAATATCTTCATTTAATCTTATTTTAAAAGTACGCAATTTTGATAACGTTTTAAATCAACTTTTTAATGTCATGTAACTTAATTATCAATAATCAAAACTTATAAAGACTTATATAAAAATGGATACTTTAAAATTATTAAAAGTAATGACATTAAGAAATATTAATAAATCGACATTACATCAACATCATCAATATAAAATTATTTGTGTTTATATTTGACTTCTTCGATATATCTATCAAGCGACTTATTTGAGATATTATATTGTGCTAATTAGTGCCTGATAAAATCGTTTTAATACTATATCAAGATAAATTATTTTGCGTTTGTTTGCAGCTGTTTTTCTCTCTATTTAGATTTAATCTATGGACAAAAATATAGATACGATGCTATTTTCAACGCTAAAACGGTCACTCTGGTATATACCATAAGCGTTATTCCGAACTCGCATGTGATGTGATATACAGGCCACCGTTCAAGGCAGACGTCTTAATGTATTCGGCGCCTACAGTATCGACATATACGTTGTCAATATACAGACTGTGTATCGCGTATTTATTCTCAAGAAGTGATTCTCGAACAAAGAAGTTGCTTCCTTCTTAATACTTGGTTTGATATTTTCTATTTTCTGCATTTTTTTAAATATCTTAATCAATAAACTCCGAAACAAAATGCATTTTAAAGTAATTAAAAATTCATCCTTTTTTATATCCGTTACGGATATCTCTGTATATTTGCGGTTTATTACAGATGCGGTTTATTACAGATATCTCCTTATATTTTATTTTGTCTTTTAATGATTTATTTCTTACAAAAACTGTAGGAATTATAAAAAGTATAGAAATGTTCATATTGAAACAATACGTATAAATTAATACGTATAAACTATTTGTCAGATAAAAATCCATCTATTCTCAGGAAGTAGTCGATTTCTGATATATATATATATATATATATAACGTCAAGGTCATAATAAGATCAAGTCAATGCCAATTTATGTACCTAGGTCTACATCGCGCATCGAGACAATTGGCATTCAGATGTTGTCCCTTCAAACAGTGCAATATAAACGATATAAATAGCGAAATTATCATCGAATTTCTGAAAGCCGCTTCGCATGATATTTTATATCATTTTGATACTGCCGAGATTATTGGAATAAAAAGATATTGAAATTGCTGATAAAATTAAAATCACAGTTCAAATAATACATGATATTTGTGATCACGAATAATAATTTATTTTTATTTGAAAAGTACAGCTCTCTTGCCAGAATTAGCTATAAAATATATATTAGGAATAAATTATAAATAAAAAAAGAGATATAATATGTATATGCATGTTTATGTGCATCTAATATTAAAATTTCGTCAATATATAGAATAAAACAAGAAACGTTTGTATATAGAATATACGATAATAGAAATTATCGTTTCTTAACGATAATAGAAATTATCGTTTCTTTATAGCGAGCTTAGAAGTTGCGTATTAACCTTTGATTGATTTCAGCGGTAAAGTGTAAAAACTTACAAGTTAACAAGAGCGGAGAATATACTGATTAATAGCTATCCACTTTTAGAACAAGTTAAAAGTAAAATAAGATAAAGTTGAACCTTTCGAAAAATAAAGTTTGACTTTAGACGTGATAGTACACTCTTCGTCACATACTAATTATTCAGACGATAAAAAAAGAATGTTATTTCCTACATATTCTTATAATCGCTTTCTAGTTTATTCAGGCCACTTTATTGCAACTCATCGAGGTTTGCTTCGCGGAGGCATTCTGCATTATTGACGTTTCTTGGTAAAAACTACAGAATGTTGTTGAAAAGTAGGTTTCGCTTAAGATTTCATCATATCGCTTTCGTAATTTGCATATAAATAAATCAAACTTAAATGGTTCGAGTCTTCCATTTTATATATCTATGTATAAATAGCTCGTGCGAAGGTGAGTTGTAAACTACTATTTTTACCGGGAACGAACGCTCTTCTTTTTCGAGTCATCACATCGTCGATGTATTTACGCAAAATTCGTAGTCTCCGGAATGGAATCTACTTGACGTGGTCCAGCGAGTCGTGCGCATTTCCTCCATACGGTTACCAGAGTTTGCGTCGGTGTCGCGTAATAACAGCGTCTCGCGTCGCGCTAGCAGTTTCGCAAGTTGCAGCAAGCTGCTTCTGTCCCGTAGCGCGGATCGAATTCGTGAATCCGGGGTTTGCCAGCTTCCCTTTCTCCGCTTTTCTCCATCTCGGTTCCCCGCTCGCACTGCATTCTCTATGCATCTCGATCTCTACCTATCCTCCGTTTCCTTCCCATTTCGGCTCCGCCAGAACGGCAAACAATGTCCGGAGTAGTTTGGGGAGAGCTTGGCAACGTGCAAATGCGGCTTAACGTACAAATGCGACTCTCACCTCCTCCGTGTCGGTCCTCCGCGACGGTAACTGGGCTGAATGGAAATATATGCATCGTCTACACACTCTGTAACAACCCCTGTTACGAAACCACCAAAAAGTACTCGTCAGATCTTCTAGCGATATTCTTGATGAAACGTATCACCGTTTCCCATAATCATTTCTTCCCTATATTTAACGTCAGATTCGTAAAATTCGGTTTCGCACGCAATAAAGCCTATTCTACAATTGCATAAGCGTACGTAGTTGTAAGTAGTTGTAGTTGTAAAAATTCATCAATCACAACCGAATACGAGAAAAATATTCGACTGTTATTGATCAATTGACGATTCCGAGTTTACATTTACCACTTAATGTAATCGTGGGACAGAGTCCTCGAAATCATTATACAATTCATATGAAATCCCTATGTATAATCCGATAATTACATATGCAACCACGAGAAATCACTGTATAATATTAAATAAAATCGTATATTTTACCAAATTATTTCATACGTAGTGAAAAAAATTATTTGTAATCAGATGAAATCATATGAAACCATGTAATCGGTGGGACAATATTTCAGCTATATGGTTACCCCCTCGGACAATTCTTACAACTACGTGTACGCAATTATAGAATAGGCTTAACGATTCCTAAACCGCTTTTCTACACCTCGTGCAACGTTTATCGTGCACTATTTCTTAGCATTGTGATGATTTTATCAAATACTCATCATGCTTACCGCGCATGCACGAAATGTTGGTACGATGTAACCCATTTTCCCGCGCAATAATGAGACGACTAGTTCGGAGATACCGCATTTCCGTCCATTCCGTCGTACATACATCACAAATGCATAAAATCTCACTCGGTTGTGCGACCCAAAGTCGCTCGACCGCGACTAACCTCGCTCGTATGACTATTAGCACGCTAGTCTGCATCGAACAAATCGTTTAGAAGAGATAATAGTAGTTGTGGAGAGGAGTCTGAGTACTGCTGCGGTATGCGCGGTACGCGGTACTGCGATGGGCGAACTCGGCACTTCCGTTCGTCCGGAAGTCACCGACGATGCAGGTTGCAGTTTTGCCCGAGGTCAGCGCGTTGCGAATTGGTGGGTGGTTACTTTCATCGGGTGAGAGACCTTAGAGGCGTCCTTTGACTCTCCCACGGCTAATTTGTGAGGTTGTTACGATGCAGAAGCAATTTTAATCGTTTCGCGGTGTATAAAGCACGGAGAAAACACAATCGTGCGAGGTTGACCGACCTGCACGTGACTATGTCTATTCTTCCGCCGTGGAGTTTGCATCGTCGTGCTCATAAACGATTTGTTATTCGACTAAACCACTGTCCAGTCAGTGAAGTGATAACGCTAACTTAAATGTAGCGTTAACGAGTCCGGAAAAATCAGCGGAATTTATCATTAGTAAACATCGGATTTTTATGCAGATATTTTTTGCAGACGTACACAAAATATGCAAATTTGTACAAATATGCAAATATGCACAATATGCACAAATAAATATGCATTTTTAGAATGCTTTTTTAATAAAACAAATTTCTATTTTGATGTTACTTTCCAATCTGCTTTCTAAAAAAATATGAAATTGCATAAGAATCCGATGTCTAGTTATTAGAGACGCCATTCAACTTCGTATATAGAAAACTTATTACAAACGAATGATACCATTTCAATATAACAGGATTCCGCAGTAATTATACGGAAAATTAGGTGAAATGAGTTTATAGTTTTCACATATAATGGAGTTTATAATAGAGAACAAAAGATGTCATAGACATAAGGTTCAATAATAAATAGTTTTTGAGCTATGCTGTATCAAAGATATAAAGCTTGTGCTCATCTTTGATACATCAAACCTTAAAAAATCCATTATTAAGCATTGTGTTTATATTTTTTATTCATCACATTACAAGCTACACTGTGAAAGCTTATATACGAATACAAGATTATATGTGAAAATTAACTTATTTAATCAGGATCCAATTTTCCAGATATAATTAGTGCTAGGTCCTTTGTTAGATGAAAAAACCGCGTAGCTTCATGTGAAGATTAAATTAATAAATCTAGTATAGGTTAAAGAAAATATGTATATGTGATCATTGTCTCAAGTTTATTGCACGTAATTGCTTTGGCACGTAAAGTATGTATAAAAGGTAGACTTTATATAATTAAATATAAGTTTTTTATATAGTTAAATATTATATAGTTAAATATAGCCGTAGGATATATACGTATATATCCTACGGCTATCTTGTTGCACAAATTAAACTTAAGTACTAGAAAAAATTATGAGGGTATAATTTCTGATGGATACGTTGAAAACCCTTAAAGTTTAATTGGATTCTAAGGAAAAGCAGTTCGAAGGGTGTGGTAGTATTTTTGAAGACGATATCGATCTGTGCTGACTTTATGCGATCTCATCAGACGTAAAGCGTTGCAATTTGTGTCGCTGTGTAGAAAACTATCCACGATATCGACGATTTTCTCTAAGGCATAGATTACGAAATCACGAATTACGCGATTAATGGAATAGAAAGTAATTTCACGTTTAATAGATCATGTTTAGGACCATCATCTTATCTAACAAACGACTAATTGTAACATGTACAGTTACGAAGTTTAGCGTCTTATTTATACTTAATTCATACTTAATTTAATTACTTTTCAGATGTAGAGTAGATATTTGTTATTGTATTTTTTCTTTTAATCCCATGTATAATTATTTTCAAACATTAGAAATAAATGGATGGCTTTGAAACAAACAGTGTTCTACATTCGCCGTTATGAATTACATATAATGTTTATCGGTTTATCAGTACAGCAAAGTAACAATGCAATCAATTAATATTTTATTCGCGTTATTAACCGATGTATCAAAATTTCAATACCGTTCATTACGAAGCAGCATAACTATTTTTCGGCAATTACATAAGCATTATATAAACGTTTTTTTCAACAACAATAAAAACTCTAAGAAAATATGATTCTAGAATCTTCTATTCTGATGTAGCTGTCATAGAACATAAGTATATGACTGCACCTCTGTTATCCATCGTTCCTTTTTGAACGTCGTTTTATCGCTCTCTTCATTCTTCGTAAGGAAAAGACGAGATCTCAAATATCTCCAACGATGCCTTCGTAATAGGGTATTTTTTGCGATAGTTGTATCCGCCTCTTCGAATCTTCCTATCCTTCAGGCAATATACTCCATAAGATACAGGAGCTCTGGTAGTCCTTTCTCGTCTGACGGAACCTCCCTTTTCTCCTTCATGCATAATTCCGATGTGTGATAGAAATTGTAGCGAGAGAAAATGAATAGTAGATGTATGAGTGAAAGAGTGAAAGTAAGTAAATGTGTGTGTGTGTGTGTGTGTGAGAGAGAGAGAGAGAGAGAGAGAAGTAGCAGAGGAGAGAGGAAGAATAACTCATCGATCGTTTGTTATCGAGAGCTATTACATTTTAAGAAGCTGGATGAAGGTAAATTATTTATTACCTCCTTAAAAGGAACTACGTATGTATGAAAACACGAACTTTTCACCTACGACTCTCACGATTTTGCACACGGCGTTTCCGAATTATGGCGATTTATCGAGAAAGCGGCCGCTTTCGGAGATTCTATCACATGGATGAAGAGAATTTCGGAGTACTTTCGTCTAACATCCAGGATCCTAGTTACTCTGAATTAAATCGTATTACCTCCGTGTAACTAGAGAGCGAGATGATATAACTTCCATACCGAACATTTTCGTCCTCCCTTGATATCCGATGGAATTTTCCATCTAACGAGATGTCAGGACGATCTTTCCTGATTCGATTCCGCGAAGAACTCTTCTCATTCTTTGGCGAAATTCAATTTCGACTTAGATCTCAGATCCTGTCACGAAATGATCTGCTCCGTACCGACGAAAGCAGAAGATGGCTAATTAAAACGCTTTCGAAATTTGCATTCTTCAATGAGAGCCAAGCACTCCTGATCATTCGAGAGAGTTTTCTTTTCTTTTTTGGATCTTTTATTTAAATATTTCAGACAACCGCACAATTTTAACACGTTCCGTGTCGCATGTATCATCAGGGATCCACGCTGGAATTTCCGTTTAAGCCGTTTGATATTTTGATTATAAAAAGAAACGTTATTATAAAATAATTTTTTATATTAGATGTAAACACATAATTATAATATATGATGCAATATTGGGATAGCTTTTTTCTTTATAATATTATAATTTTTATAATTTTTTTACTATTATGAAATACATATTATTTAACAAATATAATAAACGCAAACAAAAATACTGTAAGTCACTGTTGCGTGATGATCAAGTCACTTAAAATTAGCCCGTCACGAAACATGTTAACTTGATTACAAGTTATTATATATCACATTTAATTGACAGTATTTACAGTACTTTGAATATTTACTTTACCAAATTCAAAATTGATATAAATAATAAAATAGATAACAAAACTCGTATAAATTCAAACAATAGCTTTTAGTTTGCATAAAGTTAAGTTGCAAAGTTCGCTTAGACGATATATGCGAAGTGCGAGAAGATTTTTACAATCGAATCACAGACTTTTTCAAAGCTCGATCGCGGAGAAAAAGAAAAGACTATATTCGTGGAGACTAGCAGGTCGAAGGTGGATAGGTTCTACCGGGATTCAACGTGATACGATCCATCTTCGTCTCTTGAGCGGGCAACGGCTACAGCTTGGCTCTTCTCTAGTTCCGGAGCACGCTCCTTCATCATGTTCACCGATACTCTCATCTACTGATCCTCGCATCTCTCGCTTACTCTTTCTCTAACTTAGTGAATTTAGTTATGTGTACACAAGAGCGTCTTTTTCGTACGAGTTACTTTTTTTACCACTCATTATACAAACAAACCCATTTTTTGCTGGTCACTTTCCTCTTATCTGTTCTCTCACTGGATAAAATTTCAATGAAATTAATGTACATTACAAAACATGATAAGATATTTATTTAAATTAAAGACGTATAAAATTTTAATTTAATGAAAAAAATTAATTTAAAAGTTAAACTAAATTAATTAAATTAAAATTTTTTCCAACACATCTTTATTGAAACGTTAATCGTTCAATTAATGAAAACTGTGAAAATTTGTGGAGATATTTTCAAAGTAATTATAATTAATAATATCAATATGATGCACCAAACTAGACTAACCTGCGTACTACATGAATACTTTGAATCGTTAATTGCACACAAACATCCCTAATTAATTAAAATTAAATATACATGTGTAACAATTAATAATAATGCAAGCAACGCGCGAACTCTGATATTATGCAGAAATGTCATTATGTTCAGTAGTGCAATTCCAACAAAGAAAGGAGATAAATAATAATTTATATTTGTTCATATAAATGAATTAAATAATGGCAACATTTTGGAGATATTTTATTTAACTTTGCCAATTATACGAATTTACATTTAATTTAATATGTTTACTGAAATAAATCTATTCTGTTAAAAATGCAAAAATTTACTGACGGAATAATTTTGTCGTTATAGTTTACTGCATATGTGCGTACATATAGCTTTCTAATCGACATTCAATAATCGATGCTCAAATTTCTTTCTACATTTAACATTGTCCGTAAAGTGAAATTCTCGGATATTCGGAAATGTGGAAGTGCTTCCGTTATAATTTAACGACTTCGTGGTACCTTCGTCTCGGACAAACTTCAAGGCGACCGCTCGTTACGCCTAACAAACATAACTTGAACACATTGCCAGAAGTCCAATAGAAACTTGGATTGTAAATTGTGCGTTGGGTTAAGTAAAGACCATTAGGTAACGAAAAAGTTACAGTAAATTAGTTCGTCAATCGTTAAATAGTGAGAGTTCGGGACTATTTTGCTACCGCTTTTATGCAGTGCACAAAGACTAAGAGATTCTGTTTCTGACTTAAAAAAGAATATCAAATTCTACGGTGAATTTTTCAAATAAGTCATGAATTATTGCCTCTCGTGACAGTTTAATAATTCTATTTTGTTTTCCAAATCAATAAATAAACTGATATATTTGAATGCGTTTTATAAAATTATACTTCACAATATCATATTAAAATATCTTCATAAATTAAACATAGGTAATTATAAATTATAAATATGTAACGAAAAATATTTTCTATTTCTTTTTATAAATTTCTTGTCGTAAATTTAATATAATTTTTTTGCTGTATATATACCTATCTATACCGATTTTAATCATCTTTATTCGAATACAATACAGTAATTTGAAAGAAAAAAAATTTCCGTGATAGTATAATGTTTCTCTCATTTAAAAAAAATGAAAGATTTCTCTCCGTAAAACAAAAATCTTTGTACTACGATAAAAAAAAAACACATTTTCCTAAGCTAAGTCGGTAGCAGCCTGGCCTGTCGGTTCTATCGTACTTTTCTCCGACGTAAACGAGATCCTTTTCCAAGAGAAACCCATTAATCGTGCGCGTCTACACCGAAGTGATACATTCCACCGGGAGGATTGGTTTGGATGGTTCTCGAGGAGTTTTCAGTCGATCTCATTTGCCGGTGCAGTCGGGCGCATCCTGTGACCCTAAACACTTTTCCTAGCTGATTCAGATCCTCGCAACTCGGCTTCTCGGAAGCTATCGGTGTTTCGTCTCGTTTCTAACCCCGTTGAGAACGAGATTCCCTCTTCTTATCTTTTCTCTCATGATCCTTCATTCCCCAGTGGCGTAACCCGATTCTGACAAGTTTTTCTTTCCTCTCGTTTGAGGTCAACCATTTAAAAATGATGACAGTTCTGTATGATTTAATCCTAATTGTTACGCGCTTTGAAACAATGGATTTAATGAACTTATTTTAATAGTTTACAAACGCAATTGTTATTTTAAATTCATTAAAAATTACAAAAAAATTATATAAAGCTAATGTTGTCAAGCAACTTTTTAAGAATTAAAAAATATTATGTTTTCGTCTTTTATATTTCGATTTTGTTTCCTTCTATACTAATTTTAAGTGCAAGTGTGGCACAATCATTCGATTTTAGCGAAATGGCTAGAAGAAAATACAAAGAAAATAAAATTACAAATATTCCGTCTAAACACGAAAGAAGTTTCCAAACTTAAGAAATTTGGCACACATCACGCAGGATCAAAACTTTCCGCAAAAAAGTTGAGGCTGACAGCGAAATTAAATGCGGACAAAGCCTTAAGTATTCTGAAAGCTGGTCATGATCGATAGCGCTGCGGATAAAGCTTGATTTAAATTTATTCCCTGCTTCAAACGATCACTCATCCGACTCGCTCGTTACTAACGGATTCCTTTTGATCTCAAAATTCAATCACACTTTTAATGATATACATCCGACAAAATTGATTTAATTGATTAAACAAACAATTTAGTCAAACAAAATTTTAAACTTTGTAAATTATTTTTTATAATATTATTATTTAACGAAACATATCATTGAACTAATCGTCGATTTTTTTTTAAAGTTATCTCAAGTACATGTGTAGTATAGAAATGGCAAGGACTAGATTGATTTATCGAACGAAATACACCGTGTATTCGTGGATAAGTAATTAAGCGTTAAGAAAATCCGCTCTGCCGCTCACAGGGTGAAAAACTTCTGAGCTCTTCTTCGTAAAACTCACCCTACGCAAAAGTTGGCGCCGGGAACTTTGTCGGTTCGTTTCGCTCGGCAAAATGAGATGCGCGCGAAAACGCGAGAAATTTCAAGGAAGCAACGCTCTCGCGCATACGCATGCGATCAATAGCGTCACGGATAAGATCTAATTTAAATTAACCTCGATCCTGTCTCGAACATTAGGCTCTCGCTTTTTTCGCCGACCGCCTCGATTCGCAGCCGATCTTTTCCTGCAGCTCAGCAGGACGGTGCGACGGCAGGAACGGACCTTATCAGATCTCGACTGCTTAATACTCTATTACCGGGACAAAAGCAGCAGAAAACGCTCGACAAGCCTTAACGAAGTCGACGCTTTTAACGTGCCTCTTTAATGTTAATTTAGAGTTGTGCGCGCGCCAACAGCCTGATGCTCGGTTAACTGACAATGGAGACATCGAATGTTCCGACACGGCGCCCGTGAACGTAATTGCAAGAAAATATCATGACGAAGTTCCTTCTTTCCCCTTGTGCGCCTCTGCCGCTTCGCCCGCCGTTACAATTAGACGTAACTGCGAAAAATCTCTACTCGTCTCCCTTCTTTACACCTACTTTCCACTTTGCGAGTTGCTGCCTCGCAATTTTATTACAACTGTAGTTAAGAGTTCGTTTTCTTTCGTCTTCTCTTAAGATGCTTCTTTAAGCATTACAAGCCTTCGAATGAAATGGACGCACACCATATTTCCTCTTTTACTATATTTGTAATCTCTATTGTTCTTAATAAGATTTTAAAATATATTTATCTCCATATAAAAATTAATAATAACAATTTATATTTCAAAATAATCTATTTAATGTGTAATTAACACTGCCAATAAATAGTAAAGAAATCGTAAGTTTCTTTAATATTATACAAACAATCCGAAGAAAAATAAAGATATTCTCTTAAAACACGATATTGTCATCGTAATATTTATAGACGTAACAAAAATATACTGCGCTTTTCTATAAAGTTGTTATTACCGATATAGAAAAAGTAAGATAGCTTAAATTATATCGTTCTCTCTTTCTGAAATATTAAATTGAAGAGGGATCCTAATTTGATTCAACATTGTGTTCTCTTTTTAAATCGAGATACTAAAGCAGAAAATGCGCAGTCTATTCTTCTACGCCTATGATCATATTCTATCCAGCACTGTTTTCTAGAGTGCATCCTGAACGCGCTCGCGTCAGCTGTGCTTTTAAAGTCCAATCTTTTGCGTAAATGAAGCAAAATTGGAATGTGGAATATAAATGACCTATCGCAGCACGCGGTATCGTGCGCTGCGATAAGGGTGGGACGGCGTGATATTGAACGTATTTGCAAATTGGAAACTCTCGAATAATCTCCGTAATCTTTCTTGCCCCACGTTCAACCGTCTTTGTAACGGATCCCCCCTGTCGCGTTCCTAGTAAGATATTTGTAAACCAGCTTTAAGTCATTAGGAAGAGTAATATCACGACGTGTTTAGGGAAACGCCCGAATTTGTTGCTCGCCAGTAATGTAGAAATATAAACGTGAAGCACGAAATGTGCAATGATGCACGCGTATGTGTCGTCAGATAATATAAACATATGTATACTCGAATTTCCGAGATATAAGCTAATATACGATAGCAAAATTCATGATATGCATAAATATGTAAATTTCAATCTGTCCGGCAAATGCAATAAAAGTGACTTTGCAGCGTCACAAAGAGGAAAAGAAGGAAGAAAGGAAAGGAAGAAAGGAAGAGAGCGACAGAGAGAAATTCGCTCAGAAAAGACACGCTATTACGTACCATAATCCTGTCTCACGAACAAGAATCAACTGTCTACCTCGCGCGAAGGTCCTATTATGCAAACTCAGTAAATAGTTCTGCTATCTCAGATACACGGATCAAGGATATCGATGCTGTCGGGCGTGTCTGGAATATGTTATCCACTCTCTCTTTCGGGTACGCGCAAGTATTTACGAGGGGTCCTACTAGTAGCCGACACATCACCGATAACACTCCAGCAGACTGCATAACTTTGCGTGGCACACGCTTCGCAAAGCGCAATGAAATAAGAGTCCCTGGTACCCTTTCGACTTTATTCGAGCACAGTTTCCCCAGTATACGTATCCGTAGTGCATCAAGAAGTTCCCAATCGCGAAGTGAGCGGATATCTCTCTTTCACGTCTTCGTATAGGTACCCACTCCGCTATCTCAACCGTACTGCGGAGATTTGAGCCGCTCGGACTTTTGGTCCCTGGATACGCAAGGGAAAGCGATAGAGACGAAGAGCTTTTTCATTGCACCGTCACAACTTTCGCACGACGACCGACGCTTCTGAATTTCAATGCGCCGATGTGAAATCTATCGAATCCTCTGTACAGTCGGGTGGATTTCCGTTTGCCAACTTGTCCATTGATCATCGACTTTCAGCCTTTCTTAGCTGAGGCTATCTTAAGAATATGTCAAATACTTTTCAGATTGTAATCTCAAACTGATCAACAATGACACAATATTTATAACCGTTATTCCAAGATAGTTAAAACTTGCTCTTCTATAATATCTCAATTAATCACATATCAAATATCGAGAAAAATAATATAAAAAACATTTATTTTTGCTCTAAAACTTTAATTATAAAACAATTAGTAAGGTAAATGTCCCAGTAGCCGGACGTTTAAGCGTTAGGTTCTCATAAATAATACAATTTATAATCAATTATATATCAAAAAGGTTTTTAATATAAATATTTGTATTCATTTGAAAACTCAAGACTCCCTTAAGCAAAGAAAAATTATTTGAACCACTTATAACAATTATTAATTAAAATATTTAACTGTTTCCGCTCCAAAAATTTAAATAATCCGCTAAAAAAATTAAATAAATAAAATTTAAATAAAATATTTAAATAATTAATAGAATGAATAAATGTACCAGTGGCCAGACAAGCCGGTCGGACACTGAGACGTAATTGTCCGACCACAAAATTGGAAAATTAATATGCTGACGGAAAATAATAATATAAATACAATAGATGTTTTTTAATGACAAAAGACCACTAATTCGAATTGATCTTTAAGGTAAAAAAAGCATTTGAGATTAATATTAATATAAATAAATAAAGGTTTGTGTAACTGTGTCCGGACATAAGTACTGTCCGATCCCAGTGACTGGACATGTACCTATGTCCATTTACATAACCCTTAATTTATTTAAATTAATATTAGTTTCAAATACGCTTTTTAAAACGTAATATTATAATTTAATTGTAATCTTTAAATGCAATTAAATTATACTGTAATAAAAAAAGCATTTGAGATTAATAATAATAAATTTTGTGTAAATGTCCGGACATAGGTACACATGTCCGGACACTGGGACGTTTACCTTAATGAGGCCATATCAATCCCTATATGTTTACCTAGTCAAAGAATTACCTGCATCTAAAGAGTTCCTCTGCGATTCCTATTAAGTCAATATGGATTACGAAATTTTCCATACGAATGCGGAATTTGAACTCGCAATGTCGGTTACGAATCCGTCGCTCTCACATCGACCCACATGATATATTATATATACAGGGTGTCCCATTTAACCTGAAATATCGAAATAACTCAAAAAATACGAATTGGACGACATAATAACCAAAATAAAAGTTGTTCCTGTCGAAGAGAGCCGTCGAATGATATCAAAATCGACTTCGCCCCCGCCCCCCTGGGGGTGGGGTGGAGGGCAACTTTTGAATGTCAAACGGGAACCCCCATTTTTTATTACAGATTCGGATTCTCCATGGAAAAATAAGTAAGTTTTATTCGAAACTTTTTTTTCGATTCGTGGCAGATGGCGCTGTAAACGATGAAAACGAAAGAAAGTAGGAGTAACGAAAGATTGAGACTGGGCATTGGATATAACAATTTTTGAGAAAAGTATCCAACGAATCAAACTCCCCTCGCCTCTCACCTTCGGGGTGCTTGTTTTCGGTGAGTCCCCTCGCCTCTCACCTTCGGGGTGCTTGAATTTGAACATTTAATTTAATCGAATGGTGAGAGGCGAGGGGACTCACCGAAAACAAGCACCCCGAAGGTGAGAGGCGAGGGGACTCACCGAAAACAAGCACCCCGAAGGTGAGAGGCGAGGGGAGTTTGATTCGTTGGATACTTTTCTCAAAAATTGTTATATCCAATGCCCAGTCTCAATCTTTCGTTACTCCTACTTTCTTTCGTTTTCATCGTTTCAGCGCCATCTGCCACGAATCGAAAAAAAAGTTTCGAATAAAACTTACTTATTTTTCCATGGAGAATCCGAATCTGTAATAAAAAATGGGGGTTCCCGTTTGACATTCAAAAGTTGCCCTCCACCCCACCCCCAGGGGGGCGGGGGCGAAGTCGATTTTGATATCATTCGACGGCTCTCTTCGACAGGAACAACTTTTATTTTGGTTATTATGTCGTCCAATTCGTATTTTTTGAGTTATTTCGATATTTCAGGTTAAATGGGACACCCTGTATATTGTATATATATAAAACTATCCAAATTATTAAAAAATTACCGAAAGTTAGAAAAAAAACTTTTTCAATTTATATATATCGCGGAAAAATTACTTAATCGAAAACTATACATCTCATTGAGAATCGTGATATCACAAATACGATAGTTGTTTCATACGGTTTGAGAAAAAGAAAGCTTCCGCAAACGCCATCGGTGCAAGTTCCACTTGCGGCCTTTCGATCGACCTTTGTTTCTCGCTATTTCCTCTCGAAGCGGTGAAGTTGTCAAGGATAATACCGCTTCCAACTGCTATTGCAATAAAGCTTCAGCTTAATACTAGCCTGCAACTCATGGATTTAACGCGGGTCCGACAGGACGAGATTGAAAAAAAAGTTGAAGAAGCGAACAATTTTGAGAAACAGATACTGACGAACGAGTAGATACTAATTCCAACAAACATAATAATAATTATATTAGGATTTATATTAGAAATTTGATATAAACGTGACAATATAACTATCACGCCTTAATTCAGTCTTAATTCGATCCCCGATAGGAAAATATTTACGAAATTATATGATAAAATCTTGCATAAAAAAAATTGTGATCTGCAATTATATGGGTATATTTACAAAAATAATTGTAGAAATAATATTGATCTTTTATAAAACATTGATAACTGTTTGTGCAATTAATTTTGAAACAATATTTCGACAAAACAATAACAAATATGACGAATCATCTCAGCGGCATATTTGCAAAATTAAATTTGGACAGAGATTCAATAATTGATAAAAATATATTTCAGCTGCATCACGTTTAAAACATTCAGAAATAATTATGTATGAAAGAATCAAATTAATTCATACATTACAAAAATGCACACAATTATTATTCTTAAGTTATAATGTAGAAACATTGCAACATGAAGTATTACACATTCGTGTAAATAAACAAATTTTAAATAAAAAGTTAAATGTTTTTTGAAATAATTACAAAATTTATTTCTGAAATTAAATTTGTCTAATTTTTGACAAATATCATTTAGAAATTTTATTCTAACAAAACTGTTGCGCTATGGCGAATCACCTTATAGCTTAATTATTGCGAATTTTCGTCAAGTCATGATATCATTATTGTGCAATATTTCTACAATTTACTCACGGGGAGCGCTTTTTCCGAACTTTCTAATATTAATTTTTCTTACTTCAGTATGTCTTCAACTTCACAGCCAAAATTATTATCTGTCTGTATTTCTCCGTCATACCCAGTTTTCAATTTCCGGTATCGTTTTCCTTCGTTGGCAGCGGATCTCACTGAGCCGTTCGCTACTCTCGCAGATCATGCGCATCCACCCGGAAACGCGTAGTTCCCATATATCGGTAACGACTTATCTTACGCGCGATCCAAAAACGGTGTCGATTCTACATATTCCTGCTTACAACTCCAGTTTCGGGAATATCCGGGAATATTTCCAGGCCAAGCTGTCGCGGCACCGGCATAGCACGACAACGCTCCATGCCAATAGTTCTTACAGTCGCCAGACCGGTGGCTCTTTATCATACTTTATTGCAATAACTGAGCGAACTTTTACCTTTCCCAGAAGCTAGATATCAGCTTTAACGAGCGACAGACAAAACGAAAGGTGAGGAAGCGGCATGGCAAGCTCAATGGAAGTCGAAGGAGAATCATCCGCGAAAGGTTTGGCCGAGCTTTACGACACCGTTTTCCGCACAACTTCTTCCTCCTTGCTGCTTCATCGACTCTCTTTGTTACCATCCACCTTCGACTGGGCCAGTGTTTCCTTCGAACGACGGAAACTCCGGCTTACGACGCTCCATCAGTATGCCAAGGCATGCTTGCCGTGCTACCGCATCTCCATTAATCCTCCGACTCCGACTTTGGTTCAAATTACCGGTCAGAATCTCTATGCCAGACCGGACTTTCGGCGCTCTGTTATTACGAACAGCTTCGCCGTTTGCATCCGGACCTTCTCCGTCACATCTACGAACGTCGGATGCTATAAACGACGAGACGAACATGACACGCTGTTTGGCTATGAAATCGATGCATTTCATAGATCGCTGCTTTCCAGTCGCCGCTGCATCGCGCCGTTTATTGGCAGTGATTGATCCGATACACGATATTGCTGTTACGTCGTCTATAGGATTAAAAATGACTGCGCTTACGTCAACATTGACGCTATTTTGCACAGGATAACATGCACTTTACTGATGCACAGTTACTAAAAAAATAAGCTTTTTTCACATCGTTTTTTTATCATATTTCTACGATAATAACGCTCATAATTATCCTATAATTTAGTAACCTCTGATGTTGACGGAATTCGTGAACATTTAGTATGAGATGCTTGAAATAATTTTAGCTTTAGATATAAATAATCGTTGACGGGATATTGAAATCAGCTTACAAACTCCGGTACTGACTAAAATGTTCTCTCACTGAGAACAGTTGATTTATTCAATTCTTTCAACAGCCATTAATCCCCAACCATGATAGAAGACTTCCACTTAACCATAATGTAAGAATACAGGTGTAACATTACGCATAATAGCGTTAGCATTATGAAACAGCCAATCAAATTTGAGTCTAAATGCATCTGCGAAATCCGTATACATGAGATAGTCTTCGTTCTTTTTTTTCTTTCTTAATATACCAAATCTATAAAATACTAATAACATTATTAATCTTTAATATGAATTTAATAGAATAATTAATTTAATATGCATAGACAAATAATAAAATTTTTTTAAATCTTCACCTATCTTATTACGTTATTCTCAATTATTATTATACAGTTATAAAAATTATACCTAGGGTAACTCCGGTATATACGCCGCACCTATCAAAAACTTAATTTATTACGTATTATTTACTATGTTTAAAGTAAACGAACTATATCAGTAAAAACTTTGTACTGTCTACTACTATGAAAAAAATATTAGAAATCCGAAATATATATTTATTTTTCGTATTAAGAAATGAACTTTTTGAAATCCTTGCATTTTTGCCGTATATCCCATAGGGGTGGGACATATGGCTACTCATAGGAGGAGAGGGGGGGTACGTATGGCTCATGAAAAATTTATAAATAATGCTTATAAATAAGACGTAAAAGAATACAATAACTTATAAAATGCGTTTATAAAGTTTTATTAAGGAATAAGAATGATAAATATGTATATGAAGTAATAAATAATTACAATCTTCCTACATATATTACAAGTGTTATGACATGAGGTACATATTTCATGTAATATATTTATTGCATTTAATGTATTGAATTCAATCTGCCCACTTTGTATGCTTTGGGCATAAATCCCGTCCGCTAAAAATGCCATATATCCCAAACAGGTGGGATATACAAGACAACAAACTAGACAAAGAATACGAAAGCAAAGCATTTATATTTTGCTATAAAACATGCTTTACTATTCCTCTACACGTATGTATCACGAAATAATTACTAAGTCTTTTACGCTCTACAATAATCATTTTATTTTTATTAGAAAATTACCCCCACTTCTTCTATTTTTTCTGACTTCTGCGGCGTAAATCCCAGCGCGGCGTATTTGCCGGAGTTATCCTAAGTAGAGTAATCCTAAAGCGTTCTGTTTGAAGTATAGAATGCGAGTGAATCTTCATCTTATGACAATTGATAGAAGGTTTAAAATTTTTCTACCTACAATTTAGAACTTCATGGTACTAATTGTATAGACTGTATAATGGTCTAAATTTTTTGCTTCGGGACCAAATGATCCGTTGCTGTAGTGAAGAGTTAGTCACGTTCATATTTAACCGCGAAAAAAACTGGTAAAACAATAATCTCCTTATATATATATTTAGAAAATAGAAAAACAAATCTCTTACAGTTCTTAAGTCGATTGCAATAGACTTTGTCTGAGATAAACTCGACAAGGAATGAAACAAAATGGAAATCTCATACAAGGCTGCGAGTCTTTCGAAAACGCTCATGGAAATTGCATCGTCCAATGGCGATATTCCGGAACGCCACTTGCCTCTTCGAATTCATTTGTCGGTTAAAAGCACGCGAGAAATCCTCGCAGAGCACGTCCTTAGATTGGAAAGCCATTCGATAGTACGCTAGCAACGATAATTCGACTTTTCCGTTAGCCTCGTGTGTTCGTCGGTATACTTTCCGATTCGATGCGCTTCGCTGTGAAGTGGAAAAGGCATTCATGTACGGGCACACACATGTTTTCGCGCGCTTGTTGTGTGTGCAATGCAACGCCCGGGCAACCATATTAGACGAAAAGTATCGAAGTATCGCTATGAGAAGAACGCGTGGGTCTAGACCGTGTGGTCGATAGTAACGATAAAATCTCATACTCGCCGGTAATGCACGTACGCCTCTTTTCATCGAGAAACATTAACGATTGCGATCTTTCCGGCCGTTTAAATAAGTGACTCCCTCATGGGGTGGATGTGATTTTACGACGCGACGAAACGACTAATCTCGAGATACGGAATTGGCATTTGTAGACGGTGCCAGGCGTGCTATAGAAGGAGCGCGTAAACGAGCGCGGGAAATACGACGAAACGGATTAAGAGACGCACAACTACGAGCGAGAGATTAGATTGATAGTAATGGGGGCAGGCGGATGGAAAAAGAACGGAAGGGCGGAAACGAGAAGAGAAAGAATGCGGTATATCTTCGTCGGAAATAAAGCGCGAAAGTCGCTAACGCATCAATTACGACCACTCGGGAAAGTAGAACTATTTTTACGACGGATTTATATCGACGGATTATTAACAGTAATTCGTTTCTTTAGCAATCTAAAAAGATCATCCATTTAATCAACTTCGATCGGCGAATACGTCTTACTTGACGATATCGCTCAAGAAAGATAAAAAGAGAACTTATCTAAAATATCTAGGGTTTCTCATTTAATAAATGCTACCGCTGGAGCTCGTTGTTTTCGCTAATAACTGGGAACGAACGACGCGGAGATTTCTTTTTATCGTATCCATCTTCTTACTTGGGGAGCTGTTTATAACATGCTTAACGGCAATGAATTTTCTCTCCTAAACCCACGGGTGCTTTCACGGCGTGGCGAATGCTTAAAAGCCGCGCGTTACTCCCTTGTGGCTCGCAAATTTTTACATAGCGATTACCTCAAACCACTGCCTGCGCGATGAAGTGTAAGTGGCCTTCAAACGAGCGCTTGTAACAAGTGCTCTGTATAGTTTCACTCGCGTGCCTCTTCAGTGTAATCAGTTCAAATATTTTATATAAATTGCTACGCACGTTTTTATATCACAATGCGTCGAACAGAACATTCAAATTAAAAATATGCTTATCATACACACACACGCGCGCGCGCGCGCGCGACAATACCAATATTTAGTCTCTCACACTAATTTTTTTTAATATGCAGAAAAATATCACGTTTGTCAGATAATAATTTAAAATAATTTAGAGTAATAATTATTTTTTATATTTTATAACGAGTATAATATAAAAATTCCATTACATTACAAGAAGAAAACAAATTATTATGTGTATATTTTAATAAATAATAATAAATTATTATTATATTTCCAATATATGAAATAAACGTAACTGATAAATAAAAGTTGTAAAATTATAACGATATCAGAACAAACAACATCATTACAGTAACGATAGTTATTGAAGTGCCATTATTGCTGCCTTATATACTATTTATTCTAATTTTCATTGTTACTATTACTGTAATTTTCTGTCTAATTTCAAGATATAATTTACACGATTAAAAATAAAATACTAATTTTAGTAAAGACACATAATTTTATATGTTTTCACTATAAATTGTGTAATTTTATACATATTATTTCTGTAATTTTACATATTTTTTACTGTGTATAAACCCGAACTGGTGTTTTGAAGAGGTTTTACCAAGTACTGCAACCGAGCGAAATAATCGTCGCACATGAGGCGGCAGCGGCTAGTCGGGTCGACCTGATGGAATTGGTGAGCCGACAGATAGCTGCGGTGCCGTACATCGACGTATCAGGGAACGACCGTTCAATTGGCAATTGATTGCCTTCGTTTGCTATTTACACCGGTATGATTATACCACCGATAGCGATCGCGCTAAAGTGAAGCGAAATAAACTGAGGACAAAACTATAAAATTAAATCTCTGGGCAGTGATTATGAGTGGTTAATCTATAGATCTCTATAGAAATATTTAGATCGGCGAATCAAACTATAGCATACCAAAAAAAAATATGTATCGTTATAGATCTGTTTTTCCGCAATTACAATGAAGAATTGCATACTTATAATAAGGCGTCTCCCTATATGCGTGCAAAAATATTTAAAATAAAAAATAATAAAAATATTATTTAGTTTCCACTTATAATCGTAAAAGATACAATTATATCCGGGTATCTTCACAAGTTAGCATCAATACTACACTAAGAGAAAAATGCCGAAGTATTGCGAAGCAAATGTTGCCTAATTACGTTTCCTTCAATATTTATTAATTATGAAAAAATTTGATTCTGATGACGAAATATATATTTTTATGTAATATATCTCATTAATTGTCAACAAATTAAAATAGATTATTTATTTGCTAAAAATAAAATTTTATTTTGTCATATTTAAATGAAGATATATTTCAGTGAAATAAATTCTCACAAATAAATTTAAATATCTTTTTCTCAGCGAACACTCATCCACAAAGCATCACTCAAAGCACTATACATATACAGTATATATGTATATATATATATATATATA
>NW_017257523.1:597684-604372 GCF_001594055.1 Mycetomoellerius zeteki
TCGTCTTTGCCGCCTCCTCGAGGTGGTGGGATGTGTCGCACATTAAATCGCCTACCGCAGCCGCCGATACTAAAAATTCTTAGACAAACGCACAAAAAGAAATGCTACGCGAAACGCGACGACAAAAATCTCCGCGTTTCCGCCCGAAAATCGCAATAAGCGTCGGCACGCCCGCCCTCCGCGTCGGGAGGACACAGGACAAATCTGCCGCGCTACTTTGGCCAGGTCGAATGACCCTTGTGACGGACGGTGAAAAAACGTCACGTCACAATATATACATATAATTACCGGACAAAAATAGAGTCCCGATTTTAACTTTATTCGTAAAAAACTATCATATATTAGAAATTTATAAGGAATTTCTATAAAAATCTAAGATTAATCCGAATGAGGATTTCAAGTAATATCAATAACTGTACTGTATTAAAAGAATATTTTTCAGCATCTTTGATTGTGAAAAATATTAGGACTAATTGAAAAAATAGAGTCAAAATATTTTTGTTCTAATAATCATTATGTCATTCATGAGATACAAAATTCTATACCAAAAAATTGCGTCTCTCAAAAAGAAAATAGATTGAATATTCATTTAATATTGCACCGATTTAAATAAAATTTCACAATATATGCTGATTCTGAGATCAACACAGTCAAGCTCAGAAAATACATCGAAGTTATAAAATATAAGCATTTCCTATCCGCGTAGTGTCGAAATGCTTTCCTATGCAGCTGGATTTTCGCGTTTCCGTACGACAAGCATCTGCTTTGCTCATCCAAGAGGAAATTGGCAACATCTGTTGCCGCACTCGTTACTTTTACGGTCCAATTTATATGTTCGATCTTATCAGCCACATACACGAGCGCGAATTCTAATTGAATTTACAAAAATTGTAACAAAAAAGAAAGCTTTATCTTATTTCATCTTATATCGAGAATTACAGTACAAATTGACTGTCCTTTTTAAACATAATATCTTCCTAAATAACAAGAAGTTCAAAATTGAGACATAAAATATCGTATAAGACATTTTTTAGACGTCTTTTTGACTCGCAAAAGTGTTTTTGAAACGTGTCTTTCAAACGTCTTATAGCTCAAATTTAAACTTCCATTTTCTAGATCGTTTTATTAAAAATTAATAAAATTAATTATTAATTATTATAAAATTAATTCCCGATATTATTTCTAAGATTTGTCAACTTTCTCGTCAATTTATACAAATATTGTTGAATTGTTAATAAAGATGTCAGTTACAAAATAGCATAGTTGTCAAATTAAATAATCTACTAAAAATAATCATAATTTCTTTGTTTGTCTTGAACGATTTTATTTTATTAATCAAACAGATGCGCGACAGATGTTAAGTATTGCATGAGACAGGAACGACATTTACTATTCTTATTAGTGCATTACATTATAAAGAAAACAGTTACAATCATTAATCTTGATTTTGCACCAAAACTTGATGACAACAACACAACAGACATCGTGCGAATACGTCGTAACTATGATGTGTGTGCGAAGTTATTGTCTCACTTGCAATATCTCCCTAGTTGACGAAAGCATCGCTAAGTAAACGTCGCGCGTGAACTCAATCAACATTAACTCTATACGTAAGCCACGCTAATGTAAGTCTAAGCGGACAACCCTTCCCCTTCGCAAATTCTCGAAAGGAATTACTTCCGACTACTGTGGTCGGCGCTTGCAGGCGCAGTTAGTTTAGACGGTACATTAACGACCGCGACATTGATTGCATCCGTTCTTCGTATCTACTTGCGCCGTTGGCATTAATTCAATGACGACCGCAGCAAAATCGAGTACGCTGTGTAATACTGGCTCGTTCGCAAATCTACCGCGCCATAAAATTCAGCAAACACGTTCGTGTTTACTCGTGCCTCGAAAATAAACATGCACATAAACTCCAATAATATTCTTTGATCGGTTTTATGAAATATATTGCATAATTAATAATTATCGCAAATTAATGCGGCACTGTCACAGAGAGTGATTTACCTTTGACATTTAACGTTTATGATATGAGACCAATAATAGCATTTACTATTTGCGGAGGGAGAAAAAATAAATTTATACATTTACGAGGGTAATTTCTGAAAATAGCATCGCGTATATTTTTGCATGTCATTGTAAAACCAAGGCATTTAATAATTTTCGACGTAACGTTTAACAGCGTACATCGTATATTCACATAAAAATATATCATGCAAAATAATGACTATTTTTTTATTTATTCAGTAAGGACATAAAGCACGCAGCAGGAGTCGATGAATGTGTAACTATGAAGTATATATGTATTCATGATATACCTTTGCTAATGAAAATTCATCGTCAAATCGTTAAATGGCCGCTTTTATTTGCACGCATTATTTTTGTCGGCATAACGTGTTAAGTAATTAATCATTTGAGTATGCGGCTGTACAAACTGGTACTCTCTACATTCGAGTATATCTACAACGGAACTACGTCAGCGTTAGACACCGCCAACTGCAAATAATATTCGGCAGTCAATACATCCTGAATATTTGCTTACGGTCATGTAAATTGCTATCGGGTGGAGCCCGCATGCCCAACGTTCGGGTAACCGTTTAAATGCCTTCGCAAGTGACGTAGTAGACGTCCGCATTACGTATTTACGTGTACGCAAACGCTGGATACATTTCGGTATACAAGGCGCGCGGAAATGCGATTTTTCTTGTTTAGGCCCCAAATTTCCGAGTAAACTATCGGTTATCGTTAAATTGCTGCAATAAACATACTAAAATATTAAATAGCTCTCAACTAATACTAAATGTACCTACATATACCATGCTGATATATTATTTGCAGCGTAATTGAGCAATCATTGTTTCGACCACACAAACATAGAAAAATATTTTGTAGCTAGGTACTATTCATTAATCATCAAGAAAATTGTCATGCGTGCTGAATCATCCGTACAAATTTGCCGAATAATGTGTTTACGATGAGGGAGAAACGTGCCTCATTTGTCACGCGAAAATACATTGACTCGCGTATTAATAAATATCGTTGAAACTAGAACAATCAAGTTTATTTGACAATTTTGTTGAACAAGTCGTTTTCAAACCGCTGCAAATTTATCGCAGATATAACGTATGTAAACAAATTTAATTAATATTAATTTGCTAGTAAAAAACTGATATTTATTGTCTATATGTTGGTAAAGTGTATATATATATATATATATGTGTGTGTGTAACATAAATGCACGCGATCTGTAAAGGACGTTAAATTCCACGTATTCCAGATAAGATAACAAAGTTCAACGTAAAATCTCTCATTCTATGTAGCAATTCTGTACTCTTTCTCTCTTCTTGTTATGTTTTTATCCTACAGAATAATTAAAGCGTGGCTTAAGACTGTTGAAATTTCTATTAAGACTTCGAGACTTGTAATTTATTATAATATCATATTTCGCAGAAATATTACAATTTTTAAATATTGGCGATTATAAAATTTTATTATTCGTCGCGATTATTTAATGAGATGGAAAAATGATAAATTTGGACATAATTGCATCGTTCAAACAATATATTAAATTAAATATATAATAAAATAAAAGACACTTTTTTGAATATTTGAGTGAAACTTTATTAATTTTAACTTAAATGAATATAATTGATTTTATATTTTTCAATAAATTCCGCGTAAATGAGAAAAAGAGAGACTACGTTATTCAATATTTTCAAATGGTTTATAATATGCGAGCGTTCTGTATAAAAAAATATTCAAATTAAAACATTTCGGCCATATTATGTGACTTCATTGAACTATGTTGTATCACATATAATATTCACTCGTTCATATAATATGCAGTTACGTATCGAATATGCAATCAATTAAATATACAGAGAATACGAGAATTAACATGATAAATATTTAAAAAAAAACAAGTACTCTGTTCGACAGATAATTAAATCAAATTATAAAACCGTATCGATTATATACTAGTTACAGGAATAGTCTATCAGGGACCGTAGTACTCATTTTTTGTTTCTTTATTAACATATAAATCCGTTTCATTACATTTATAAACTGATGTATGTAATTATATGAATCTCATGTATAGGGCATATTAGATGAGAGCATTTAGAATAAAATATCTTGAGATATAGACAGTTCAATAGTCGCCTTTTGTCATTAAGACACTGCATAATTATTGTACGACCATTATATTATATATATACGCGATAATTATGGAACATTTTTATTTCAAGTTAGATAATTTTATAAGGATGAAAAAACTTTCTAACGAAGAAACTTAAAAAGATTTTGTTTTCTAAGGATATTCGGAATTACTAAATTTGTTTTTGAGCTCTAAATACTAAAATTTCAAAAAGATAATTTGATCATTGTAAAACTCGATTTTAGAAGGTTCTAGCTAAATTTGGACGTGTGTAATCGAAAAATGTTAAATTTTAAAAGAGTGACTTCCAATAAAGAAGGATCTAATATATATTACCCAAGCAGCAAAGCAGGGCATCTTGACCAAATCAAAGTCAGGTCGCCCTAATTAAGTGAAAAATTACTAATTTTTGACATAAAAAACGTCTTAGCAGTTAAATATTGTTTGAAGTCTTCTGTACAGGTCGAAAATTACGAAATTTAAACCTATAAAAATGCCTTCAAAATTTAATGACTTCAAAGTTATACATTAGCTTATAAATGACTAAATTTTGACCAAAGCTATGCCTTCAAAGTCGATTTAACTTATAAGTCAAAATTAAAGCTCTGTTTGAAGGAAGTGTGACCTGATTGTATCACCTAATTTCAACCTCATAAGCGATATGACTTAATTGGTTAGGATTACCTAATTTTTTACTATATATAAATCGTTTGTGTTCTTGACTAATATAGGGAATATCTAAGGCACGAAATAAACCTTGTGGTCGCTGGAAATTAACTACAAAGTTGAGATTACCACGGAAAATGACTTATAAGGAAAATTGATCTAAGGTTAGGTCAAAATGCCCTGCAAAATTTACCCTGAAAGTTAATTATTGGTCTTGGACCTTATTAAAAGTCGCCATCCTGTTTGCTGTACAATCGCATCAGTTATTTTCTCTATGTTGATTATGAAGGAGTAAAAAATCGCTTGTTCAAGCAAGACACGTTTTTTTCTCTGTGCTGAGTGTTGTCATGAAAGGTTAAAATTTTTAAAAGCGTGATCGCGGCTTTGACCGTATATAATTATAAGTTAGGTTAAGTTAATTCCGTGATACATACTTACGATCGCGATGTAGCAGACATTTTTCGATATGTATCGATCCAGCGATTTCGACTTTGAGTCAATCTAACTTATAAATAGGGAAATTTGACTTGTTAGTCAGAATGCCTTAATGGTCGACAAGATGACATCAAAGTCAACGATTTTGAAGTAAAAATGCCCTGATTAAGGAAATTTACTCTCAAAGTTAGACATTTAGCCTTAGCAGTAAGGAAATTCGACCTATAGGTCAGTATTTGGACGAAAACATTAAATCAGCCATTATTGTAAGATTGTTCTGTCCGCCATGATATACTAAAACGCTTTCTAAAATTGAGCATTAATAAAAAATAAATTATATTATATCTCTCGGAATGTTAAGGATTGAAAAAAATATCTATTTTATGCTACTGTTAGCGTAGGTGCGAGATTAAAACATTTTTATTATACTAAGTGCAAAAATATATTGTTGTTAAATAATTAACGATTAATTAATAATTGTTTAAATTATATATTTTCGCAGGCGCGTTGATTTTAACGAAGTAAACTAAAAATCTGTATAGAAAATTTTCTTTCGCACTTATATTTCTGTCACGTATCATGCGATATTCGGTTTCAGAACCGACGTAAAGAAGGACTCTGTTACTATTTTATTTCGAACTTCCATGGCTGGTCGGAACCATATCAAGCACATGTTATAGCTGTAGTGTGATTCTCCGTCTTGGTAGAATTATTATGGAAATGTACAGTGTTGCCCTCTCGGCGACAAACACTGAGTCGTCGAAAGAAGGGAGGGCACAAATTGGTCAGAATTAGGTCAAAATTACCAAAATATTACCGATATTCGACCTTTTATTAGGTTTATTTGACCAAATCGGACTATGACTTATAAGACGAAATGCCTACCATTACTTAATTTCGACCGTAAAATTACTTCAACTTTATTCCCCACTTACCTTCTTTCGACGTCGATTCGACGTAAATTGGGATTGGTCAAACAGACTTTTCAACCTATTAGAAGGTCGAATACACGTAATTTCGCCCTATTTTGCTGCTTGGGTATAAGACTTCATAATCAAAATTCGAAAATCAGTTTGGAAAATAGTTTTATTTATGTAGTACAAATGAAATTAAAAAAAAATCGAAACTACTTAATGTTTCTTTTGCAATTAAAAATTCCATAAAATCAAGTCTTATGATAATTAGATTTTTAAAAAATTCTGTCCACTATATTAGATGTCTACTATATTAGACCTATTTAAAATTTTTTATTTTTAATCTCACTATCCGAATAAAAGATTAAAATACCCCACACAGTAAGTTTCACGAAAATCGAATGAACAGTTTATAAAATAAAAGAGGATAGCCCTAAACAAAGTCGCTAGTCTATAACAAGTTAATAAGTATATACAGGGTGTTTCCAAATTAAATGGCAAAACTTCGGGAGCG
>NW_017257523.1:607508-616663 GCF_001594055.1 Mycetomoellerius zeteki
AAGAAGTTTATTCTTCGCCTATTCAATCAGAGCAACATTTGAGAAATCGTATCGTAGCTGCAGCGAACAGAATATCGCAAGAACAGTGCCTGGCTGCTACAAGAGCCGTGTTTGACAGATGCAATGCTTGTATTGCTGCAAGAGGTGCACATTTCGAACAAAATCTTCATTAAAAAGTTTATAAATAAAATAATTAAAATAATAAATTAAATATATTTTTTTCTTTTTTCGTGATTTCCTGCGAAACAAAGCAAAAAGGAGCATATGTCTATAGGACTTTTTTTCTTAGTTTTTTACTCCTCTACACGCTCCCGAAGTTTTGCCATTTAATTTGGAAACACCTATAAATAAGATATAAAAGGCTATGAAAAAATACCATATGGTTGTTGATTAGAAGAGTGTAATTGGTGACATAAACTGATCACCTAATTGTTTGTGACAAGTAATTGTATTTGGCGTCTTTTGGCACTTACTGTGATCATGCTGATGAACAATATGATGATACACGGAGCGTTATGCCGTTACCTGTCGACTCGAGTCTTGTTATACGAATGATAACACGATGCGCAATGGCTATGCGTATACCATAACACACCGTATGCTGCCACAAAATAAACAACAATGTCGTCAGTCTGACTTTCCATGAAATATTTAACGTTTAACTTTTCATGAAATATAAACGAACTATGCAACCGTACATTGGATATTTTATACATTTCAAACCAATTTCAATAATGACCCGTTACGGCACATTTTACGCTTTGTTTTATAAACTCATTAGCGTCGTTTAAAATAACAATTAATTTCGTTCAAATGAAAAACCGGAATAGGAATATTGTTATTTGAATTCTAATTAACGAGAGAATTACATTAATTATTTACGAAAATTAATACATCATTATTACTTTTAGATTTTATATTATTAGATCATAACGAACAAAATTCAAGATCTCAAAATAAACTTCATCGAATTTTCAAATTAAATCATGATGACAAATACATACAGTGAGTGCAAAAAGTATTCATACAAGGAAATTTTTTTAAAAAGAAGTCTTATTTGTAGAAAATCAACGTTAATTAGCAATTTTATACAATGAATACATTCTGTTCTAATATAAACAAACGAGCTTCGTACATATTCCTGATTTTAGAAGTTAAATTTCTTGACTGTACAAATATTTTTTAAGCATCCAAACAATAAAATTTTTTATTTTCGCCTATTTTTCAGATGATATATTTTCTATAATTAATACACATCTTTTTAGTATATATAATTTTAAGAAATATACAATCTATTTTATTCTTTATGAATAAATTGTTAATTACCCAGCAAAAAATGATCATTAAACATCGAATCGACGTCAAATTGGTGTTGGAATCATCGTATCGATATCGATTCAACATCAATTCTCGCTGGATAATATTTACTTTTTAAAAATAAATTTTTTTTTAATATTTTCTTTTAAAAATATTAAAAAAATATTTTATTTTAAAAATAAAGTTTTTTTTAAAAATATCTTCTCTGTGTATACGAATACTTTTTGCATTCACTGTATATCGTAGTATACATAGGTACATATTACATAAACGCGTATTGTATAAAAAAATATCACATTAATTCTAAAGATTTTCATTATACATATATGTATATAAAATATTTGCATAAACTTGTGGAATAAATGTTAATATTATCTCTAAAAATTTGAGACGATAAAAAATGAAGCAAAGAATCATATGCACTTATGTAATATCATTCGATACGAACTAAATCGTATCGTGAATTTAGTGTTTGAGTAATTAACCGATTAATCGATGCCATCTGCTGCCTCATGTAGATTCAAGGGTGGCGGACGGTATTAACGACGCGTGAATCCCCATTTATCCGATAGGCTTGAGCCATAATATCCTCTCATCTCTCGGTTTTGGTCTTAGGGGAGCCCATAGGCTCTTCCATCGCTTTAACATTATGGAATCGGAGAAGTTCTCAGAAATGTCGATCCAGTGAGTTATATATTTTCAACGAGTCTAATCGGCAGTCGCACTCGGAGTAGCATTATCATTTCAATGAGCGTTTTTAAAATTATAAAATCGCACGAGAGATTTTTTTCCGATAAAATTGTGATATATGAAAAGATACATATGTATATTTAGCTAACAAAAAACGTTTAAAAATTTTATGTTTAATGTATTAAATCTGTTTTATACGCGAGGAAATTTATGAATCTCAATATCATAAACATGGTTATAGCTAGGTATTGTATATAAGATTTCACATAGAATTATGTTACTATCTAGAATGTCTAATACATAAGAAGTCTATTTTCATTTTATTATTTCATGAAATGAAATGAAATGGAAGTGAAACAAGATATCACGGGAATAACTTCTTGTAATGCACTTTCATCCAATAACATCGTTCTCTTTTATAATGAAATAAAGTTGGAGAATCAAATTAGAATGCTTGTAATAAGAAGATGATTCTTTATCCATTTAAATCATATAACACATAACTAGAAAAATGTTCAATAAAGAATTATGTTAAGAATATTTTAAAAATAAGATTATACTAATATATAAGATGCAAGTTTTTTTTATCGATTTTTGTCTTCGTTTTATTTGTTACGCGCGCGTAGAATTAAATATTTTATATAAAAAATGAAAGATTAAGATCATAAATATGAAAGAAAAAGGATTGCATTGCATGTACATTAAAACGGGATTTGTCTAATAATAAGAATTCTTTGGCACAATACGTTTACCGAAGAATCCCCTTATACAAATATAATTCTATAATATTTTTTCATTCAAAATAAAATTAATTTTTTTAGTACCAAAAATATATTTGCACACATTGCATGCAATATATACTTTGTACAAAATAAATAATATTAAGAATTATAGTTGGCAATGTGTTATAGTTGACAAATTACATACATTTGTTCCAATCAGATGCTCCTGATTCGCACCTAAATGATATTCGAATTCTTTATACATAAATGGTACGTCAGTTTCTTGCATGTGACTTTCTCGGAAACGATTTATGGTAAATCGTTCTGTTTCAAGCCATCAACAGAGTAATCAGATAGTCAATGTTTCACTATAATCGTACAAACAATTCTGTAAAGTCTATTTCTCACTGTCCAAGAATCTAGATAAACACAAACATTATACATAGTCCATAGTCAATTGCATTTCTACTAAATATATCGAAATTTTTCTCTTGGAACCTTTATAGAAAACTATGTTTAACGAAAATAAAATAATTCTATCTTAAATACAGGATGAACACTTTTCAAATCAGTTAAATATTGGTTCACACTTATTATTTTAACGAAGGTTAAAACATTTCTTTTTCCCATTTTGTTTAAATTGGTTTTCTTCCACGGGGAATATTTTAAATATCCGCCAGATACGTTTAAAGCATAAAACAGAAAATTATTGTTGTGTGTTTTCTAATAAATCTCACGCTATCGCATTCTTATCGGATCGTAAGAAATCACGGTTTGACCGTAGCGAAGCAGCATAATTAGTCGCGGAAGAACTTCGTTTTTCTTTTCGCACAATGATGTGTAGATTAGAGCGAAATAAAGCGTAATACAGTCGCGTGATTATACGATCATAGACGGCGCGCTAGCTCGATCACGCAATAGATGCGATACGCTAGATGACGGGTTTTTAATAGTTGGCAGGCTGTAGCTGATTGATTATCGAGAATTTCGATCATTTGCATGACTCGAGCTAGAATAAATTGACGATCGCTATAGCCTGACTGACATTGATCGATGGAATATTTTATTTCGGAACGAGCCGCGGATTATACCTAGCCTTGTCGCACTTCCCTTTCTCCATCCTCCCCGCTACTCTATTTCTCTCATGGTGCTGTCATCAGCCATGACGATTTTATTGGGACGAAATATCGGACTCACGTAACGCTTCGACATATATGAGAACGTGTTTTGGATGAAAAACGAACTTTCGTATACGGTGACGATTCATGCAGGGTTCTTTCGAAATTTTAAGAGTCACGAGCCAATGCAAAACTTGTATTGTATTTTCAAAAGTAATAGTTATAAACTGAAATATTTATTGTTTTGGCGATAAATCATTTGCAAATCATTTGACGCAGCATTAAAAAATTACAACCTATATCGATAAAGTTTTGTAATAAAAATATTACTCTCAAAAACTAATCACTAAAACTTAATCAATTCTGTGGCATCGAACCTTTGGGAAAACCGTTGAAAGCTAATGCAAAACAGTTTCAATGTACCTCGTGTTGCGCAACATCTATTACCTGGTCGAATAGTCACTTTAACAAGAACTTTTGCCACTATGATCCATCACTATCAGTCTACCATACGTTATAGCAATAGCCATGGGACATGGACGCTTCTGTCCCCGGGCTTCCAGATTTCTCTATCAATCACAGGGTGAATCAATCACGACACACCCTTCGTTAAGCGGAGGCCATTTTATTTTCTGCCTCCTTTGTTCTTTTATCGTTCCACCTCTAACTCGACAGGTACACGATAGATGCGACGCAACGTGCACACATTCATTTGATAATATAATCCGTAGAGAATAGCTTCTAAAAGAGATGCTACGACATATGAATAAAAACAGCCAGTGAGTAGCGCAGAGACAAAAAGAAACTCATTCTTTGTTAAATGCCTGCAGGGATTTTTGTCAAACATGGAACAGCAGCTTTCAATAGATTAAGTGAATATTTGCATTTCTCCCACATCGATGGTGCTTGCCTCTTTCTGATTTTTTTTTTACATATAAACGTATATATGGTTTTTGGACATTCGGTCGCTTGCCCGCATCGATGATGGAATGTGCAAATAATACCACTTTGATTGTTGACACAAAAGCCTCTCCTTTATCCCGTTTCAAACAATTTTATAGAACAATTCTAAATGATCATGAAATGATCCTAATTCGAGATTCAAGTAATTTATAGAGTATTAACGAATAACGCTGCTACAACATGATATTGGAAATACTGAAACGTAAAAAAGGACGATTTTGTAAGTCTTTTCAGCTGTTTTGGTGTTAAAGACGTGCACGAACTTGGGACGCAGTGTTACATACCTAAGTAGCTTGTGCAGAGGCACTTCAGCAAAACATCTTGTTCGCACTAAGAGGCTATTTAGTATGCGAGGAGAGCTTCGAACAGATTAACTTAGCTATCGTAGGGCGTTGCAAAGGGTCTACCAGATTGACGTTGACATGCCTAGCACCTTGTTATGGTTGAAGTGATTTCAATGTTGTTAGCGCAACAAAATATTCGACTGACATGCATTGCGTTCCATTTTTAGTAGAAAAAGTAATTATAATAATATATTCATACAAAAATTCTCTTTATTTAAACGACTGTCTCACTGAGATTATAATTCCGATTAAAATCTATGTAACTTTAAAGGAATTTAATTTGTGTAATAAATTTATTATTATTAAATTCACGTGAAATTAATAATATCCTAGACTACCACAAACAAAGTAACGTCTAGTTAAGTTATTTCATATCAGCGAACGCGATAATGTGTGTAACTTCTACACAAGTAATATGTGTACCGTACATTGTTTAACGCGCAAGTATATATGCATTATATCTGAAATATCATATCTCCGGAAATGTATAGCTTCGCATACATATGGTATCGTCCTTGAGACATAAACTTAAAGATGTATGTAAAAGATATTTCAAAGTTGCACGACACGATTCAAAGTTCGATAGTTTCTACAAGATCGTAAAGTGTATTTCGAGAAATACAATTCTTCGCAATTGTAGAGTTGTATTTTCTTTTTATTGAATTTATATCTTCCCAGCACATTTCCTAGTAAAATTTCGGAGGAAAAGTTTTATAAGTATGCGAATATGTTTTCACATATCGCTGTATTAGATATAAACGCTAAAATATTTATGAGGCATCGCTATCCTCATATATACTTATGTTAAATATGTCGTGTAATTGTTTCGAAAAATATTTTTTAAAAATATTGAAAAAAGTATGTCGTTTCAATTCGTTTCAACATCATTGTGCACTACAAAAAGTCTTGGCAAGAGAAGAGATGTATATATAAAAACATTCTTTTCGCACAAAGTTTACTTCCAGTAATATTTACCGTAAAGATCGTAAATTCAGTATAACACAGAATAGTTACCAAGGATCGTGTCTATGTGCAAACAGAATTGCACAAAATGAAAGCGCAGCTTGGAGTTCGGCTTGATGCACGCGAATATTCCTTACTGCCGGTTACAATAACTCCAGCAACATTTAGTGCAAGTGCAGATATGATGTGTAGGTATGAGTGCGTGTGCCAGAAATGTATTCATATTTTACCTTCTAATTTTAATAGTATGAAATATCAGAAAACATGATTATGCGCATTTTTAGATTAAAAAAACATTCGAAAATTTATTAATATAAATGGTATATGGATTTATAAAATTTCATCCATAATCATCACGATTTATATTACATATTTTCATCACATGTTTTTATCATAACTTTCGATATTAAAAAATAAAAAATTTTTTTAATTTATGAAAATTTAAGTAATTTATTAATTTACCTTGCCTTAAAAAGCTTTTAAATGGCTTCCTGTCATTTCATAGTTAATCGTGATATACCACATATTTTACTGCTGCACGGAAAAAAATTATTTATCCAAAAATTTAACTAGATACAGATCAAAGGATAATTTTGTTAGATTATTAAAATTTTGTAGCATGTCCAAGCTGATTGCTAGAATATTAAAACTTTTTGCAGCATTACTCCAAACTTGAGTGTACCATACTTGAGCTTTTCACATAAATATTTTAATAATCTAACAAAATTATTTTCAAATCAGTATTTAGTTAAATTTTTAAATATTTCAGCAAAATCGTTTTTGTCGTGCATGCACGGAAAAAAATGATTTTGTTATAAACGCAAAAATTTAATTGTTAAATTTTTTTGTTGTTTATAGCAAACAAATTTGCATATTTGACAAATAAGTATTTTACATTTGTTGCAAATAATTTTTGTAGCGAGTTACAAACAGAAATAAATATTTATTACGCTTGCAAATAATTTACAATCCCTATATTTGCAAATGGAATTTGTTATATGATATAGAATTAGTGTTCATAGCAAAGTTTTGCTCTTTGTAAATAATTATCGATATAACGAATCTTTCTAATTGATTAAGAACAAAAAGATAGATACGATAATGGAGTGACCCTTGAAATGTATAAATCAGCACGAGGTTGAGAGTTGTTACTAATTTATCGTTTACATGACAAATCGAGCCGGCAATGTTCCACAGTGCGGGATTCTGCGGACGCAATGTGGTTCGTCTGTAACGGCAAGGAGTAGGACGAGAGTAAATGGAGCTCCATGCCGAACCAAGGTTGCTGGATTGTGGAGGAAAGGGTGTGAGGAAAGGGTTGTACTGAGTGGAGGCCCTTAGTATATATTTGAATTCCTTCGAGGTAAATTCTTCGGCGGCGGTAATAGTGACGACGTTCAGACGGAATTCGTTCTCGCGTTTTCTCGTTACGTAGAATTTAGCCGTTTTATCAACGAACAGCGAAATTAAAAGAATAACGAAACGAATATTCGGCGATTGGTTCACTTGGTGGTTGTTTCAAGCGAATTGTCAATGTCGCGTTCTCGTAAACATCGCTTCGACTGGCCTCTCCAGTGTACACCTAATTAATTCGCGGATCGCGGTAAATATGGGAAAACGAAAACAGCGCATTTCCATGAGTGATTTCTGTTTGCGAAGAAACACAACGAGTCGCGAAGTGAAAGGAAACATCGTTTGTGGATCAACGTTTGCACATTCGTTTGATATACAATGGAAATCGGGTCAATTCAATTATCTTTTTTTTCCGATATCTACGATAAAAAAATGCGACGGAACTGTCCGATTCAATTTATATTGATGAATTTTTTCTCATATCGGTACTCTTCAATTGTCTAGAAATAAAATACCGACATTTTAAGTTTTGCCAATATACAATTAGCGCAATACGTATGAAAAAAAGAATATGTTTGAATAAAAACATGTTTACGGTGCACTCACTCGTTTATTTCTCCGAATAATGAAAATTCACTTATTAGAGTTGGAACTTTCGCCGCTACTTCCATGATAAATCACGTGTAACTCGTGATGGAAGTCAGCAATTTGTGACTTACGATTGGCTGGCAGCAGGAGTGCTACCGTGGTAAATAGGTATACTTTTACTCCCTGCTGCGTGCTTTTAAGCACAGCAGTGGCGTCAATCTCGGAAGAAACAGCAGTAGCAGCGGCAAACCCACCATTTAAACTTTCACGTCGAAAATAAAAGTGTAACACTGCCAGATGGCTGACCGCCAAGATGCCATTGCTGAATGGAAAGGTCCTATTTATCTTTCAACTGCCTTTCACTTACGTCATCCCAAGCGAGCTTTTACCCCCTTTTTCTATAGGTACCGTCCGTTTAAAACATCATTGTAAGCAGTAAATGAAATTTAAAGCGCGACATCTTCCAGTCATTTTGCAAAGAAAGTCTATGTCGCCTCGGGACATAATTTCTTTAATAGAATAACAACTATTATATCGCAAATAAGCGATGAGGCTCTTATTCATTCCGCTTCAAAGTTTCTATAGCGTTTTTTTGAGGATTTTCCTACGCAGTATCTCGATACTAACACCTCGTTACAAGCATTCGCGGTCAAAGTTCGCTGATAAAGTTTATAGTTACTACGGCAAGAAAGAAAGAACAAGCGAGTAGGACGAGGCAGGAAGGTACGGGAATAAGAACGTCGAGCAGGTAGTATCCGGATGGAATGTAGGAGAGCGAGGGGAGGAAGATGAAAAACACGAGGGTGAAATCGAGGCAGAGAGAGAGAGAGAGAGAGAGAGAGAGACCACGAAGAAAAGTGGAGTATCCCCGCACCTGCATAATATATCGGGGAGGGCTTGACTCCGGCAGCACAAACTACTTGGTAACTACTTAGACGGGAACGTAGTCCTGACGAAACTCTCGGCAGACTACTTAGAAACTTATTTCGCGGCACGTCTTTAAAATGATATACCTACGTACTCGGCTGCAGTACGAAACGGCGCAGCCTACGAAAGGGCCATTGAGGACACGAGGCTGGCCATGCCGGTGCCCTTCC
>NW_017257523.1:616728-706235 GCF_001594055.1 Mycetomoellerius zeteki
AGCGAGCGAAATAATATCCCCGCCACCACTCTGTCCTTTTTACTATCGCGGCTGTTTCGCAAACTTATAATCTTTTCTAATTACTCTCTGAGATTATATGGTGGCTGAATAAAAATATAAATATCCATGAAAGTTTTCGTCAAAGTGCAAGGAAAATTGGCAACACGAACGCAAAACCTTATTTTTTTATATATAGGTAGAACATACTATGTAAAATAGAAATTCCTGGATGATATCCTATAATTAATTTTGGCTTTTTTTTTTTTAAAGAAAAGAGCAATGTAAAGTCTTACATTTAATTTGTAAATACAATTGTCTACATAATGGAAACAAAATTAATGATACAATGAATCTTGCAAATACAACATACAGATATATACAAATAAGAGAAGTAAAGAAAATATGAAAATAAATGCATTTAGTTTTAAGTGAAAATCGATTTCGATTTGACAATTTCCTGTTAATTAAGCAAATTAAGCGCCAATTATGTATTTGTCGGTCTTAAAACACGATTCTGAAGCCAGAGTACGTAACATCACAAATTAAATTGACAAATAATTTAATATTACTATAATAAACATGTTTAAAATACCGAGATTCGAACTTGGATTTCCCTTATTTCGCGCGGGCGTCTTATCAATTTAACCACCGAGATTTGCGGTTTGCTTGAACTGGAAATTGTAAAATTCACACAAAAATATGCTTAAGCATCAAGAGCCGCTTTGATCGAATATGACTTTCTTCATTCATTTGTGTTGTGTTTACTTTTGTTAGCAATGATACGTTAGCAAAATATTCAAATCAACAATTTTTTTCATAGAAAGTATACAAAAAATATGTATTAATTTTCAAACTACACAACCTGTTGAGAAGTGAACAACCCGTGCCATGAATCAGTAGTACATCTCAGTAATATTCGCGACATGACACGGGAATCGTCTAAGGTGACGAGAACACTTTCACGAATATTCTGAGTTCCTGTGTAGAAGGCACGGCAGGGTGCCGAGCCGTAATGAAAATCGATCCGCAGCCCGACATCCACGGCATTGCGATGTGCAATATCGCGGTTGGGATTCCACACAGCGCGACATTCCATCGCCGTACGACTGCGTACTCCGTTATCGCGTATCTTTCTCGAGCGAAAAGTTTAATGAGGTTTCGCGCGCTAATCGGCGTATGAATATGGATGGAGCGTGCATTAATTCGTCATTTTTCAACCCGCCATCTCGCGAATGCCTCTCACTATCTGCGTCTCATGACGTTTACCCATCAACAATCTCCGGCTGAAGAGAACCCGTGCGAGAATCCGTTCGCGTCGCCTTCCTCTTAGTTCGCTATCAACGATTTCGTATTCATTGCCCGTATCTACCAATCGAAGAGAATTTCCTTCCTCCCTTTCTTGTCATCCAAATGGGCCTCTTCGTAGATGGCCGTAATGATTCGACTCTGACTATGATGCAACCGCGTAATCCGCAGAGTCAGGCGGGGTATCGTACACGGAATAAATTTTCAACGGAGAATCTTGGGCTTGAGATGATTACCGTCGGATACAGAATGTAAATGCTACTCGTACCGCATGAGAGCTGAGGATCCCTCGGGTTACTACTTTATATCCACTTAAATATGCGTAGTCAGAGAGCGGCCAAGCTAAATTAGATTGCGGGTAGATCCTTTTTATAATATATTACGAATCTTTTGAATCAATAACGAAGAAACTTTTTGTTAATAAAGACTTCGTTCTATCCTAAGTATACATATACACATATATAATAATTACGTAAGAATTTTCGCAAAAGTTAATATAGTTGATTATAATATTGTAACACAGAAGGCAAGAGTCACAAAAGCTACAGCGAGTTTTTAAAGAAGCGTTTCACAAACTTTCATTTTGTTGCGGCTAAAGAGAATACCGTGACGCGTTTCTGGCCTCTTAGCAAAGGCCAACGGAGAATGCGACTTGTAATTTAACCCGAAGTCTAAATAATGTAAAGTTTTAATGACCTCGTGATTCTCACCAATGAACCTCTTTCCTTACTTGTGTGCGGATTGCCATTATCTAACTATTCCTTGGTAATTCGCACAAACGCAGATTCTCTTCCTAGTTCCCCAAAGATCTTGTGCTAATTTGGTCGATCTAATATAATTTTCATGAAGACAATAATCTTAATAATAATTAGATCGTATAATATTCATTTGCTTGATAAATAATTATAGATACCATATAATTTTCGCAAATTTTAACTGACTGACCAAGAATAGTTGAAAATATTTCTGTGAAATTGTGATAAATCACCACATTCTATCGTTATAGTAATGCATATCCCTTTTCAATTTCCCATATCCCTATCGTCAATATTGGAAATAATCCAGGGCATAATACATTATTTTGCTTTCACTCTGCCTGTCTTCTGATTCAATACATAATATTTCACATATCCTACTGATAGAAACTGTTATACTTTCCAACATCTTCGAATATTATTATTCAGAACATTATGTTGCAATATATAGATTCATTTGCATACTGACGAAAAATATTCTCTTCGCGATTTCTATTGCCTGCTAATCTAAGCTATCTTGTCATTTTAGTACATTATTGAACACGTGTATTGGCCTCACCAATGTAAGATAAAAGCTTTTAAATATTTAGATAGCTCGCCGAAAAAAAAATAGTAGTCGCTTATACGGCGAAGCCACTCCAGGAACGAGCAAGTAAGGATAAAAGAAGGGCTGCGAGAAGGCAAGGGTCACGGATCAACCAGCCACATGCATAATACATATCTTTCCGCATCCATTGGTTCCGCACAGCCTATTCTATATAGAAAATGCTGTCGTCGGGACTGCAAGCTCCGCAAGCAGTAGTCGTCATCGATAACGGTCATAACATTCCCTTCTCGTCAGGAAACGTCGGTTCTGAGGATGTACTGATTCAGAAGTTATGGGGTGCTATATCGTTTATTTTCATGGCACGTTTTAGCAATTACTACGAAGTGATCGAAGCACACAGTAATCTCTCACCGTCCCTAACTTCATCGATAAAAGACACAGAAGATTAATGTATTTACGCAATGCTTTTAGACTATCGATATTTTTATCAACATTCTGTAATAAATTTGAAATCAAATTTCCTTCAGAGGCGAATCAACCGAGTTAATCTTAAACAAAATTCCATTAACAAAAATTCAATTTAACTTTTAAATTTAATTAAATGAAATCTAACGAAAATTTAAAATTCAATTTGGAATAACAGATGGAAAGTTGGTGCAAATAATGATTATAAGATATTGAGTTTTCGCTGACGAAAAATCATTTGAAAATCTGGTAAAGTTTATTCCTCAAGGATAAATAGAAGGACGCGCGCCGCGAGTTTGTCTCTTATAAAATAAGACATTAATACGCAACAAGATAGGAATATGCCTGGCAAGCAACTTTACCGACGCCGAGTGTATTTTAATATTCCATGCGATATTCCGTTTGCGCGACCGATTGCGGAGTTAGCAGTTAGAATCGATCGATTAAGCTCGCACAAGCTTTTCGAACACACCTGCCGAGGAGATACAAGCGTACATAGCGAAGGTCTTGCAAATTTGATGGATCACCCGTGGTAGCGGCGGCACTGCAGTTCTACCAGGCGATATTCGCGTGCGCCCTTATAAATTATCGAAAAGGTGGGCTATCGTGCCGACTAATCGAATCGTCGTTGCTACGGTTTGCACAGTGCGGAACAGTGCGTGACACGCTTATCATCATAAACGCGGGAACGACGCGATAGCGGTGATAATATAGCCGAGGGTCGGAAACACGAGCACGATTTATGTCGGCCATGGACAAGCTCGTTACGATTGCGCGCGCGGAAATTCTATTAAAATTAATAACGAGTAATCCATGCGAGTTCCTGTCGCGCAGATTATATCCACACCTCTCTTGCCGACGGCTTGTTTGCCGGCGACCCGAACACGAAAATCGCACGCCGGAATTTGCATGAAACGTAACGATTTTCGAAAATGCGAGAACGAGCTCGCGGTTCGCGGACAGATTATCCGGCGTCGACGCGCGCATTACAACGTGCGAGGGCAACACGATTCGTTTATTGCATGGAATATAACATGGCGTCGAGGTGGGAATTAATAATGAATTTGCCGACACACGCGAGTGCACAGCGATTATCGCGTTTTACAATGGAAATCGTTCCCAGAACGTTCGCGTAATCGCAAACATCGCACTGGATTTAATAAAGTATCGATGCCGAAAAGAGGGAGATGGTCAAGGGTTTATTCGTAAACGAGGATACAATTTGGCCAGACTGTATTGCACGTTACTGCTTTTACGAATAATTCGATCGCTAAGGTTTTTAAGGGTTTTTCAAAACGCATATGATTATAGATTACAGAGCACTTATATCTTGTTCAAGAGTTTGTATGCAATCACTTTATTTATCAGCTTATTGTGTATTTTCATTATCTTCTTTATAAATATACACAATATAGATATCTAATCTTGGAAAAATATGAGTTTTTCCGATGCATTTATGTATAACTTTAGTTTATAAGTAGAAACAATTATAAGTGAAAATAGGACCAATAAAAATAAATTAAATAAGAGAAAGAACTCTATTTTCGTTCGAGAAGTGGATTTTTAGATGCTTATATATAATATTCATATGTGTAGATTTACAAATATATTCTTCAATTCTATAAAACTGCGAGCTGATTCGGTTTACCGGACTTAAAACGCAATCATAAACTGTTTACATCTGACCACAACCTGATTACATCGATCATTAATTTAATAACGATGTTAATAACGATCTTAAAAAATTTCAAAGAACTTATTACAAAAAATATCACCTCAGTCAGGATATGAACTTCTGACTTTTCGTGACAGATGTCTTCCAAATTCAATCACCGAGGCCTGTTGAAATATCTATCGGCGCGTAGTTTATAGAACTGAAAAGTCCTTATACAAAGTGTATCTTAAAAAGCGCCCACTAATCATGTAGCACTATTCCTGATCAAAAATTGAGTCGAAAAGTCTTGAGCCATTTTACAATGTTCGCAATAGTTAACAAGATATTAATTTCTAAAAATTGCCAAATAAGCGGATAAAATTGAAATAAGGCAACTTTAAAATATCTTTCGGTGTTTTTATGGAATATCTTAAAGATGTTTCTTAAAGAACTCTTAAAGATATCTTAAAATTGCCTTATGTGTCAATTTTATACATTCTGCTCATTGGGTAACTAAAAAAAAATTGTGAAAATTGCAGAATGGTCGAGGAATTTTTTATTCAATTTTTGATCAGAAATAGCGCTGTATAATTAGTGGGTCCTTTTTAAGATACACCCTGTATATAGATATATCAGGCGATTTTTAACGTACTTTTGGTAGAGCAACTAAAAGCAACCGCGATTGAGACTATCTTCGTTTTCAGGGATCAGAAGACAAAGATAGCCCCAGCCGCGGTTGCTTTTGGTTGCTGTACTAGAAACACGCCAAAAATCGCCTTTTATAAACTAAAATATATACCAAAATAGCCACTTTGATCGAAAATATACTAATCGTAAGAGAAAAATTTTGATATTTATAATTATAATTATGCATGTTTCTATAATTATAATTGTTAATACTATAATATATATAGATCTATCAGCAAATATAATACTATAAATAATACTATATATAGGCCTATCAACAAATATATATACATATAGTTGGCAGCCGAAAATGACTATAAATTATAGTAGTTTCAACTGTTTCTGTAATAATAATAACTATAATTTTAGTCATTTTTAGTTGCCAACTATACATACATAAACATATATGTATGTTGATAGAACTATACATATAGTTATTATTACTAATGTATAGCAGTAATAATCATAATTATAATAACATGTGCAATCACAGTTACAAATATCAAAAAATTTTTTCTCTTATGTAGAGTTTTCTCTTTCTTTCTTTTATTTGATTTATTTTATAAAATTTATATATATTCTAAATAAACCTATAACTGAAAGAGAAATATTTCATATCTCATCTCAAAATCTTGTTAGTACATTTGTGTTTAACTCTGAGCTTTATATAAATATTTTTTTTATTTTCTTTCATTCGTCCTAACTGCAAGATGTAATCTGGTTTCAGTAAGCTTCTCTTACCTCAAGCACGCATTATACGAAACCGCTGAAAATTCGATAGAACAAACTCGCTATACAACTCTTCGGTAGTGAAGGATGGATCTTGGACAAGTTATCGTACCGTGGTAGGCATGGCAGCCATCAAAGTTTAGTAACGTGAAATCGCCGTGGGAACGTCGAAACGACCCAAGCAGGAAGCGTGAAATTCGCACGACAGATTTTCTCTCGGGACTTACTGCTGTCGGAGTACATACGCGAGATCAGAAGCTCTGGCTAGAAGATCGGTAGAAGACAGCCTTTCGAAATAAATATTTAGGAATAGGTAGTAGAAAAATTTTTTTACGTAAACAGTGAACTGTTACGATACTGAAATATCAGTTCCTGAGAGCTAAACGAGGCGGCGGTTTTATCTGCCGCCGTATAATATTCGAGGGATGCATCGCTCGGGAATTTGGATATACCGCATCCGAGTATTATTACGAGAATTACCGGATACTGCGGAATATTCCGCTAGAGCCAAGTATTATTTCATTAGTGCCCGCTACTATTTCGAACTAGTCTGTATTTAAGAGGAACGCTCATGTTTTCGTAAATGCTTGTGTTCCGTTCAACTCGTTAAATTTTGTAAATACGATTTTAAGAAAACATTGCTGAAAATAAAACTCACCGACACTGCACAAGATGGTTGTTCGAGTCGATGTTCGCTCTGCAGAAAATACGAAAATGTATGAAATGTTAAATTGTCATTAAATATGCATATATGTATAAAAAATTAATCACGGTAACTATATATATATACACACAATGACTTGAAGATAGTTTTAAACGTTTAAATATACCTTCGTTATACAAATTATAATAAAAGTCACAATTTCAATATAAATACGGTATAATTAATATTTTATTACCACACAAATATATTTCCATTATAATTAACCGAGAAATAACTGAAATTTCAAATTTCATGTGATATGTAAAAATTATCTGAAAGAGAGGAATCAATTTTACAATAGTATTTACACTCGACACTATACTTCAGAGATGACAATTATTTATTATTATTTAATTTGCACGAATGTGCATCGATAAAACGTTTGTAGGTAAACGCGCGATCGTCACGATGACGACCATGTACCAATTAATTCTGCGAATATAATAAATAAATTTACTCACCAGCCTATAAATCGATGATGTTTTGCTTGTATTGATGCCATAGTCACACACAATCACACACACACACAATCACACACGACAGGATCAAAAATGCGTACTAAAAATAGACTTCGATCTCGCGGAGAATCACGGAGAACCTATTTTAAACGAATTATTTCTAACTTGACAATAAACCGAGCAATAAACTGACTCTAATGAAAATATTCGGCTATTATTGCATTATTATTATACATACACCCGATGCTTTACCGTTTTGAATCTAATATAAACAGCACGAACGCGAACTGCGTCGTGGACGCACGGTCGTGGAAACTTGGTGGAAGGGATTGACATGGTGTGTTCAGTTTGCAAGCGTCTCTCTCCAATTCTCTGCTCTCTCATTTGTTTGGTGACCGATCAGATTTCAATTTAGCCAACCTTAGTTGTTGTCTTCGTCGCACGCACATCATTTATAGCGTATTCGATTTACTGACTCGACTCAATTCAACGGTATATTCTTTTTAGCTGCATTTCTTGCACAATTTAGCTCTTCTTTTGCAGCTAAACAGAACAAACCATTGACTCGGAGTCGAGTCGAGTCAATAAATTGAATACTATTAGATTCGGTTTCTTTTTATCATGTATGGCCAATGTTTGTTCGCGTCGCATACTCCTACCATAGCTCCTACTCACTTTAACATGCTCGTTGGAGTAAATAGAAGCTATAATATAGAAATTGAAACACATTTCAGAAATATGTATTCAAAATATCTATACATTTTTTAGAATTTTTCATAAATATGAATTCTAAAATATTGTAAGTTTCGTATAAAAAAAATTTGATATATTTTCTAAACAATTATAAAATGATACAAAAATTCTAAAAATTCAGAATTTTTTTATATGTGAATTATAAAATATTGTAAGATTCATATAATTTTCTATAATTTTTTATAATTGTATATATACGAACATATTTTATATATAATTATATTATAATGTCAATATATACATATATAGAGTGTCTAAAAGTTCCGGAACACCTGAATATCATGGAAAGTACAATATATAAGTATTACAGAAAAGTGTTTCAGACAAAAGTTGTAGGGTTCAAAAAGATCTATTTACTGATCACATCCGTTTGACCTTGGGTGACGTCGCCAAGGTCAGATCAAGGTCACATCAATTTTTTTTAATTGAACACCCCATTTTTCATTGCATATTCTTATAGCACATCTCGACAGCTTTCTAAAATACTATAATAAAATATTTTTTCATGAAATACTTTGCGAGTTATGATGCTTGAAAGTTACAGTATCGCCGGCATTGACATTACCCAAGGTGTTGGTAACCGACGACTAAAACCTCTTGAACGTTGTTCAGGATCATGACCTGAATGACTTCCACCATGGTGTCGAACACCTATTGCTTTGCTTGGCGTTTTCACACGACGACAAAAAGTTCCAAGCGCAGCATTTTCGTACGAGACGTACCTTAACCTTTAAAGAATGGGGGTTTACTTGCAAAATTTTACAGCTTGAGTAAATCCGGGTCTACAATGAGTCAATAGTCGGAAGTCTTAGAAGTTGGCTGCTTGCCAACTCTACCGATTTACTGATTTCGACCAATCCCACCTCACTGATTATCCTTCAGATAATCGCTTCTAACTCACTGACTACAGACTACCGATTCATTGTAGACCTGGCTTAAGACATAAGTCATTACTTCATTGAATCTCTTGCTCCAAAATATGACACTGTTTCAGCGCCATTGCAATGTCTTTCCCATTCTGTAAAGGTTAAGGGACAAACGTATAGATGTATCATTTGTAACGCGGTCACGTGTTTATCAGTTGCCCAGACAGCACACAACATTTATAAAATATTTACAAAATATTTATAAATACAATATCTATAAGATTTATATTAAATATTTTGTAAATATTTTTATGGTCTTAGATTGCACAGATCATAAACATTTATTTTAAATATTATGAAATATTTATTGTGAATACTATATAAAATATATTTAGAGAGAGTCTATATTTTAATAATATTTCGAATAAAGCTTCATATAAAATATGTATGAAATATTTATATAACATTTTAAAAAATGAATATTAATAAATATTTATCATAAATATTTTATGCCGTCTGGGCGATAATACATAGGTGATAATGAATCTTAATATGAAGTTTGCAATCACTCCATTCGCGTTGCCTGAGTTACGAGATTACGAAACAAAGAGGATTATCCACAGACTTCTACGTATAGTTACACGGATTAAAAGCAACACTGTTTTTTAATGGGTTTCGAAATGCAATCTACTCACTGAATGATTGATTCTTATTTATGGACCCATAAGTAAGAATCCATCGAAAAGAAAATGTTGCAACCTTTTAGTCCGTGATTATACATACACTTAACTGTTAACTTTCTCCGAGGCGCGAATATTTACATTGCTGTCAAAAGTTAAAAGTATAATATACTGAATTTATGCGCATGCGCGGTATTAAGGGGACACTAGGAGCGATATTCAAATAGCCCGTTTTTATCTCAATAAATGAGAATGAATTGAAATTGATTGAAATAGATTCAGATTTTTAAAAGTACGCATTCGTGGACATTGAAATGAATACCAACGCATTTTTATTCATTTATAGGAATTGTGCATAGGGTACATTTCTATGTCTTTCAATCTAAAAGAATTTCAGTTTTTTAAATTCATCGTGAATATTGCTCAATTCAAAATTCTGAATAGGAAATGCAGTTTTTCAATCCAAATGAATCTAAAAAAAAGTTTTTCCATCCAATTGAATTTTAAAAAAGTGAGAATGGCACATGAATGCTACCAAAATAAACATTTGAATGACTCAAATGGATTAAAATTTCAATCCATTTTAATCCATTCTCGTTTACTAGGATTTTAAAAATCATCTTAAGTAATGTCTTAAGATACCAATATAGTCCTCTGATAGGCTTATAATATGTTGTATTGTTGTACTTAAGAGAGTCTCAGATGTAAGAATTGACTATGAATACCCTAGAAGTGCGTTTATGCATGATATATGTTCTTATTGTTCACTAAATGTTAAAGAAGGATAAAATAATACATCATACGTATCATGTGTGAAACGGAATTCTTACGGATTTAAGTTATATACACCGATACGATATATTGTTACATCAGCCATATCACATCGTTCATTTGCTACGAGAGAGACACAACTCACAAAAAAAAATTCTTTAGAAAATGACCCCGATAGACATGAACTTTACATTTCCAGCAACTTTACGTTGTATTGAATCATCCAATGTGTAATGGATGAGCCAATTTTGATTCAAATGGCAGTCATATTTAGTAAATCAGAAAACGAGATAGAAATATGAATAAAATTAGCAAATTGTATAGGGTGTCCCAATAACTATTACCATCTGAAATATCTTCTAATCTATAAGATATAGAGAAAAATTTATATAATCAAAATTACACGATGTAAAAGGGATTATCATATGGTGATAATAATTTTTGTCCAGGTGAAGGCGCTTCGAAGATTTCCAAGGTCAACTTCGTTTCTATAAATGGAATTATATCAATTTTTTGCACAATATAATTCCTCTAATTATTCTGCATAAATTGTTTGCATAATTATTTTATTATTAGTTTTAAAATATACAGGAGTCCTTTGTAATTATCGATCTTTGTTATTATAGTTATATTTTTATGATGTATAAATTTATTGAAGAATTAGGACATATTTATAACATAATTCATCTTATATTAAGTAAGAATAAATTTATGTCAAATTTGCATCATATACCATGATGCAAATATATGATGTAAATATGAGAAACAAAAAATTTAATACTTTTTATCCTCATATTTACATCATATATTCATCATGCTTAATACATCGTATATTCACATGCGTATATTTTTGAATAATGTATATGCGGTATATCGACGGGATTTAGAACTCAAGATTTCTAGGATAATCTAGAAATTAACCCTGACCTATAATCGCACGCTTGTCTGAACAATTTGGCATTTGATTGTTATTCAAGCAGATCACATCTTGCCCGAATCAAACAAACTTCAGCGCATCAAAATCGATATCTGTTTACCTAAATTTTACAGTAAATTTATTTTACTTTATGCCGCATAAAATGAAGAAAAATTTACAAATTATTTATGCTTACTTAATGATTGCAAAAATACATCATTATATATTGCATTTAATTATACATAATGTAAATGCTTCACATAATGATATAATATTACAAATCTGAAAATGATTTTTCATAAATATGTTGTTACAACACTATGACAAAACATTTAATTATTGCGTAATATAAATTTTATAATTATCTTGATGTAAAAATGCTTTTACTTTTGTAAGTAATTATAAAATTATTCTAAATTTTCAATAAATTAATTTTTGCATATCGTGATACTTAAATAGTCTGGGAAATTTCATTATATTAAATCATAAACATTTTGTAATATTAATTTTAAAATGCAATTTTGGTATAATAACTGATTGCGTGAAAAAATAAAAATATTTAATATTAAATGTATAAGACTGTACATGTGTGTGTGTGTGTGTGTGTGAGAACACAACTCATAGGAAATAAATATCTTTAACGATCAAATCGTTGGCATAAAAATATTTTCTTTAAAAGTGTATTTTTTTCTCTTTTTTCTGTATGCTTCCGTTTTTTTTTGCAAACAAATAAAAAATATTAATTTTTTAATTATATCGTTGTTTTAGCAAATAAATGACATATTCCTTTATGTCACGCATATAAAAGGTGCATTTCACTTGACGCTCGCAACGCTCTTAGAATCATTGCGCTCTTTTTGTTTACTAATCGTTACAAAAGGACAAATAATGCTCGCGAGCATTGTGAGTGCCAAATCGAATACAGCTATAACATGATAGATTTTATTACTCAAGCGGATCGTTTCTAACTAAAGAGATACGTTTGTGAGAAGGCCAAGCGACGAATACTTTTTTTAAAACTCGACCGTTTTATGTAACGCGTGTAACACGTTACATAAAACGGTAATTCGCGCGAAAAATCGAACAGGAAAATCGAGACGCAAGTGCCAAGTTGTCAGTAACGATAATTGTTAGGTCCGATAACAATTAGTGCATGCGATCCTGATCAGCCATGTTTTCTGGACCGATTTGAGTTTGTGTGGATAATCTGACGCGCGACAGAAGCAATGGCGTATCAATTGTAATGAGTAAAGTCATTTATGCTTTATTTGCTTATGGTTGATTCTATAACTGCTCATTTATTTGCAATGAACCGATACAGACCCCTAGTAATAGTAATGCTTTGATAAACTATTAATGCACTGAGAAAAATGTTTGATATGTGATTATAACTAAAAGAATTCTGATTAAAATATCTTTAAATTCAAAAATTAAAAAAATTTTTGTAAATTATATATCAATAAAATAATGATTATTTATGCCAAACATTTCTTTCAGTGTGGCAGTATTTATGAGTTTCCGCAAATTAGGTGATGAAACGATATTTTTATTCCTATCCGGTGCATTTGTATGTTCTGCGTTTCTTTATTTGCCTTATTTATTAAAAAATTAAATCATTATTTTATATTTTCTTTCTTAAATAAATTCATATATACATACATATAATAATTTTTATTTCTCGATAGTCGTGTCAGTCGTGTATATATAGCAGTTTAGTTGTACAAAAATATAAATGGATATTATTTAAATATAAATAGATTTTTAATATTATTTAATATTAGATAAATATCATTTAAATATACGTTGCGCAATACTTTACGTTGTACCATTTTTATTGCGATAATCGGACTGCTATATTACTTTATTAATCAAATTGGAAAAATTTTAACAATACAGACACGAAAACTATATTTGAAACACTGAACTTTATATAGAATTGGAAACTTTCGAAATTGATTTCTAATCTACACATTCAAGAAAGAAATGTTTAATTTTAAGATATTAAAATATTTTAGTATTGTCTCCAATTTTGTTTTCAATAATCAAGACACTATGTGTTTAGATTTAAAACATTTAAATATCTTAAAAACATATAGTGTTTTTTTCACAACAAACACATAGTATTTTGTTTATTCAAACATTTATTTATTCATTTTGTTTCAAGCATTTTATTTATTGAAAAAATTTGAAACTAAAACATCTTTAAGTGTTTAAAAAATGTAGACAAAAATAAAATGTTTTAATATCTTAAAATTAAACTTCTTTTTTGAGTGCATACATCTCTTCAAATTTTTATTCTGTAGAGAGAGAAGCACAATATTAAATTGTTGCAATGAAAACAATATGTATTACAATTTAATAAATACATATATTTTATATATACATAATTTTATAAAAATATTTTTTGTATTATTATTATATATGTAAGTATTATTATGTATAATGTATATATCTTATATAATATTATATTTCTTATATATATGTTACAACTTGTAATACGATATATATATATCATACAATTTTTAATTCATTTATGAAGAGAATTAAATAATAGTTTAATAACAATTATCTCAAATTACTTTTAGATGAAAAGCGCCGAGTCCTGTTTTAGATAAAAAGACAGAGATAAAAAGATAGATATTGTAAGTTGTAAGGTTTCGGAACAAAAATTTGCAGAGGTGTATGAAACTTAAAAGTCGATTCACGTGGTCCCGTAAAGCCAGTAGAATCGTGAGTGTATGTCATTGTCATACAAAGGTAATACTACAAAATTCCAGTATGGAAATTACTTACACGCTGGTGAATTACAGTTAATTTTGATGAAGCCTGTCTTGTACGTATATTGAAAAGCGCTGACTTTGTAGTTTTATAAAAACGTTAGTTCCGTTAATAATTCAATATAATTTAATTACAACATTGAAATCGTCTTGTGCGCGATCTCGCGTTTCTCGCTGCGTTCGCTATATTCTCTGAAATCGATAATTCGTTCCAAGAATATGATTCTTGTTGAGCCGGAGAGTGAGCCGGCTGGAACTTATATCGATCGATTTACACCCCGATGGAACGCTTTTGCAATCTCATCCGCTGCCATGGCTACCTAACGTGGCAACTTTCCTCTTCCTTTCTCGTTTCTCGCTCCTTCCGCCATTCTTAACCGCAAACAGCACCGTTGCACGTGCACTCACAAAGACTCATTTTTCTCGATCCGACCGCGGCTTGTTCGAAAGTCTAAGATCTATGGGCGAATACACTCCGTTTCACCGTGTCCGCGAGTTTTCACGTAAAACTTTTATCTGCTAACCCAGTGATCGAGCCTTCAAGGGCTTTAGCGTAGCGATAAACTTTTCAGTCGAATCTTTGAACTAGTCAACAAATTACGTATGTACAAACGCGCTGATTTTTATTTGCGATACATTTCAAAACAATGCAATCTATTGTAATAATTATAATAATTATAATAATTGTAATATTGTAATTGTGATAATTATAATGATTGTAACTACACACTATTCGATATCAAAAGAGCAACAGTAACCCAATCCTTGAATTAAATAACATTTCGTTATTTTTAACTCCGATCTGTATTAAAATATAAATCAATCTCTATTTCTGTGATTAGTTTCAAATTAAACATCGTATTAATATATACACTTAGTGAATAATAAACTGAATATTAAAAAATGTATTCAATTTGTGACTCAAATTATTATCATGAATGATAATAAACTAAATTTAAATCAAATTGAATACATTTTTTAAGTTAAATTATTTAACTCCATTATTTTAGTAAAATTAACGACATATTGGGGAGGAGCAGTAATGAGCCATAGAAATGATTAAAAGCAATTCGAAATAGATATAATTTGACATTACGATTTTAACAGTGTATAAGCGCGAATCCATGTCAAATTAATCTAATATTTCACGTATAAAAAAAATTTATGTTTTATCTTTCGCTTTTTTAACTTGATTTATCTTTTACATATATATATCCCGCCTCCTGTGAATGCACACACATTTATGTCATCCGAAAGAAATTTAGATCAAAAGGCGCAGCCTGCAATCGTAAATTCGCAGTGGAAAGGGTAGCGCTGGGGATGGGTTGGATGTAATTGACCTCGGCAGGAACAAAGCTCGCTCATTAATCAACGGTGACGTAGAGCTGACGTCACGTCCCATGGGCTGGTGCAATGCAGGCGAGCTTGCTGGTCCATTTATTTACCATTAACGGCTCATTAGCGTACCGGCATTTTCCTGTCCGACTCCTCTGCAATTGCAGCGACTCTTTTCTCGTGTTTCCATCAATTCATCTAATATATTCATATATACTGTGATTTTCACGTCATTCTTCCTACTTTAATCACTATTATCTAGACATATTTCCACGAAAATTATACTTCTAAGAAGAAAATAATAGTCCTAAGAAATTTAAGTCATACGTATTAATCAAATAATTAATTAATTAATGAAATTTATTAAAATGCACATTTGGATATTTTTTAATTATTAGTTAAAATGTATTTTCGTTACGTTAATTCTTGCTGAGTAATGAAAAGAAATTATCATCCAATCGCCCAAGATCCCATTAACAATTTAATGCTTGATTAATTTAACTACGCAAAACCTTCGCGTGTCAAGATAACAAAAACCTTCCGAATTATTACGCTGGTCGCAGCGCACGGTGAAATTTGATTAAAGAACTTTGTGATATTTCATGCTAAAATTATTCAGCTCATTTAGTAATTAACGTGAAACAAAGGAAAATCGGGTTATTTTCCGTAGCACGAGCAAGTGCTAAGATGATCAACGAAGACAGTGAGATCCATGAGACGACGAAATTAAAAGCTGCCACAAAATATATATACCGCCTTTTCTCTTCTCGTTGTGACATGCGCTTTGAATCTGACGTGTAAAGGCAGTTGCTGCAGGCTTCTAGACGGTGTTTGGATGGGTCTCAGGTAGCGCTGACGGACCCGGAAGTTTAATTACGCGAAGACGTGACAGCCTCCTGGCGAGGAACCAGGAAGAGATACAACCGTCTGACGTGCTTTCGGTTCATCCTTGACCATTTCGTTCAGTATAACGTTTGACTTTACCTAAAGCGCAATAAGCGCCGCTGAGAAAGGAGTGGGAATCTTCGACTCGGGTGACCGAGCAACAATATTTGCTTTTCGGCAAAATTGAAATCCTACAGCCTCTCTTCGCCTGCAGTCAGTGCACAGATACACGCGTAGATAGAATATAAAACGCTCTTTCCTCGAGCTAGGCGAGTCCTCGTCGTATTCGTTAAAATAGAGTTTCGTTTTCCAAATCGACTTTTTGATACGACAGGTACGAACTGAAACTAAAAACGCACAACAAAAATATTGTTGGTGATTTAGTCGGGGTTTCGCGTACGACCCAACGATTTGACTGCCACGTGGAATTCTACAAAGAGTTATACGTCGAAGTCGCATGATTTTCTGTTACATAAATCTGCTGATTCGAGCGGAAGAACGAGGCAATGAATCGGTCGTTTACGAAACTGCCTAAAAATTTATTTATAGCGTGGCGGTTCCACATTAATATCGGAAATAGATTTGCATATCGTAAATTTCGTTTGCGGAAGCTGTGTAACAAAATAATAAATTTTACTTCGCAATTACAGTCGCATATTAATTTATCGAATACTCACGCACGTGGCGACATGTAGAAATATTGAGTTGGAACAAAAGTTCCTAGCGCTATACAAACTTCAAAATTCAAACAGCTATTATATTAAAAATGAACGAAATTTACATTTAAAAAAAAAGTTTTACAATTAAATTCTCTATTTTTTAAAGTCACTACATTTATTGAGGTTCTATGAATTTAATAATTTTTACATATAGAAAACTACGAGCCGGGCAAAATGCGAAATTTTTTTCTCATTTTGTGGGTTTATCATGTGTCTAAAAAAACTTACGAGAATTCACAACGTTCTAACATGAAAGCTTAAAGTTTTTCCTACAAAATTATTTTTTTTTAATATTTCCAAGTATTTTTGTTATTAATTTATCGCGGATTAAATAAAAGAAGTATTTCGACTCTGATTACTCATCTCATAACTTGATTAAAAATTATAGTAATGTATAATAAAAAACAGATTCTTAGAGCTAAAACTTTACTTTATCGAATGATATAATTGCAAAATTAACAAAAAATGTAAACATAACACAAATAAAGTAGCGCTACGAATTTTTGTTCTGACCCAATATTTCGAGCGTTGCACTAGCTCGCCAAAGTATCGATTTGTAAGACGGTTTCAAGCGAATCTTTTCACTCTTTGCAATACGCGGTCCATTCGTATCCACTCATGCCATTGAAAATTCCTGCCGTATACTTTCCAAGACGTTATCACACGACGTTCATCGTGACAGAAAGGAAAGCGTCGTCGTTCAGGTTGGTCACCCTCTCATCCATTTCACCGCCCGGCAGTAAGGAATGTACTGAATGTAGGGATAAAACGGTCTTAAGGGAATAGAAATCTTCGAAGGGCATATAGTAATCTCGACAAATAACGTGCGTATTCGATATACGTAGAAACGTTACGTTAATAAAAAAAGAAGGGAAATAACGTAACACGTGGGTACAAGATATGTGTCGACATCCACGCTTTTTTCGTGTCACTGATTCCTTCTTCTCGGCCAATATGGGCAACTTGTCCCTACATGAGTCTAATACGCCGCGATCCGGACGGAGATTTCATAGAATAGATAAAAATAAGCGTCCGGACGCGGTCGCAATTTAATATCTCGGTGCTTTATCCGAACGCTCGTGCATGCCTCCCAGGAGAGTTTTATCGTAACGACGATGCATCATGGCTATGCATGATGGCGGCGGCGGGATGGAAAGTACGGGATCGTTAATTTAACCAGCCGATTGTATTCGTACGTAAATCCTCTTTACACGAAGATAATAGATCGACGTGGCATAGTTGGTCAAGGATTTTGCGCGAGCCTGCGCGTAAATAATGCAGGTGTACATCGAAAATGGTTTAATCAGCTTCGCCGATGATCTCGGGGTATCGATGACGTTAATGGTCAGCGCGAATATTGGGGAATCGAAATTATAATATCCGACATTGGACCCCGCCTCTACGCGGCCCGGCGGCTATTGTCTTTCATAATAATACGCAAGTCGGATCTCACGATGTTAGCTGTCGGCTGCATCAAACTGCCGTTAAGCGTCACATGTCAACGTTTAAAAGATCCCAGGCTTCAGGACAGAGGTTAAGGGTCATTAGGCACGGAGGAAGGCGTGACCTTTGTATCCCGGGTCGTTGGAGCGAATATACGGATCACGTAACCGCACTCGATGCAGCGGGACGTACATGCATCCGTTTTACGTTAGCGAGCCGTCACGGTGCGCCAGGATAATGTCCGGATTCGTATTCCCACTTGGTTCCCGGATCATGCAGATCCATCTGCTATTATCGGTAAATCCGCCTATCGAAAACGTGATAGCCGACTTTCGCACAATGTAAATCAAACCGCACACGCGCGGCTCGGCGTACAATGCGTTTATAAAATGCTTTCGCTTTCTTGTTACATAGACGTGAGATATAGAATCGTAAAAGTCAATAGCGCGAACTTAAACTACAGGAAAGGAATAGCTGTCGCTGACCATAGAATCGGCGAGTGATTCTCTAGCGCTTTTAATGGTACGAAAGAACGTTATGATAAAAGAAGAATTTTGTACAAGTTCAAAGATCTCAGTGAAAAGCAATTTGCTAGCTGTACGTGACTGAAATGCAGCATATAACCCTTTTTAGAAAATCGAGACCGAGGTCGCATACCTAGGAAGTTTCTAGACGTAAAAATATTCTGATAATTCGAAATTGTTATTATGTAGGTAAATAACGTTTTCTGATAAAATGACGTGGTGACGAAGCCTTTCAGCTAATATTATTTGTCGTTATTTTGACGTCAAAATTGACAAATAACGCTTTGTCTTGTTTGCTGCGACATACAAAAATAAACTGCTATATAACAATATAAAATTCGAAATTCCCATTTTTATTTACACACCCTTTATATCGACATTCTATAGTAGTGGTGTTGTATAAGGGTTATTTCAATTGTGACGCGTTTAAACCGCCGGCAATTACCGTTAAAATTACACGATACTTACCGGGGCACCGAAATTCTGCATTGCGGCGGGCTCCATTATTTCCAGGCGTTGCTGACTATAGAGTGAGAGTGTTAGTACGCGCTCATTGTGAGCCGAACATAATGCCAGCGACTCTTCAAAACCACCTGCGCGCGGCTTGGTAGATTTGCTCAGGTGTGTGCCAGTTATGCGCGTGCATGTATTTGTTCACAAAATGAAAAGAATCACGTACGATTATTTATCTCAGTCGGTCCTTCAACGTCGACTCGCGTTTCATTGATATAGAAAAGTCTATGTATGCGCAGATAAATTTATTACTCTAAAACAAAACATCTAGGTATTTAAAAACAAAAAGTTTATTTAAATAATCAACATCGGACAAAATTCGTTTAAATTGGAATATTTGCATGGCACAGAAATGAATGCAATTTTACATGATTCTTGCAATTTAAGCAAATGCACCGGGTTGACGATACTAAATAAATGATCTTCCGGTAAATACATATCCGTAATTGCGATAAATTATTGCAATTGCAGTAACAAATGCACATTACACACTTAATGAAAATTATGGCCGTGCTATCATGTTAGTTCCGGCTAAAGTTTGTCGACCTATTCTTGCCATGCTTGTGGGAGGAAGGGCGATCTGTAAATTTGCCGTAGCTTGGTCGACGAGACCGCAATTTTGGCCGGACGACCATAATTAAACGAGGGAAAACTGGATAATTGATTAGGTATGGGTAGTCTGGAATCGCCAATATTGTCGAATACCAGCACATAAATCAAACATACATGGATATATGTATATAAACATACACTTTATTATGATAATTTATAATTGCTGTATTATTCACAATGAGTATGAGTAATAACGTATCGTAATTAGATATACAAACTGGTCTATCGAGTAGTAACCTAGACTAATCAAATTGCGGCTAATTATACACGGCCCCACGTCCAATTTCTGATGCCAAACTTTCGCACTTCAATATTGCGAATTTTCCAATTTTACACCTTTTTAAAAATGTTCTTTCGTCTGTGCTATTAAACGGATCGATAATGTTAATTATTTCACCCGTTAGTTCCGTTTGATAATAACACTGTTTAAAATAATTGGCTGTTGGATTTGTCGATCGGCCAAACGTCCTGATAAAAAAAAGATTGCTAGAATAAAACAAAATATGTATTGTAATATATATCGAATTATATTTACTGACATTTACATAGAAAGTACGGGGCTCAATTCCTGCAGCTATATGAATTGCAAATTATTTTTAACCGTCGAATCTTTTCAACGTTTAATTACCATTACGTAATATCACAAAATTGTCTTCACTAATATAGCAGAATAGACGTATCTGTCACGAGTAATGTAATTTTTATATATGCAACTATGCTATCTCATGGAATTCATAATGAAATGTAGTGATGCTAAATGCTTATTTTTCATTAAAATTGGAGAAACGCCTAAGGCTTAAACGTACGAAAAATAGAATACTCAGCTCACTTCCATACCTTGTATTAAATGTATTAGCTTCCACGTATTTTATTTCTTACCTTAGCTAATGAGCAACTCTCCTATGACTTCTTATTTTAATAGCTTCATCCATATGATTTCTACGAGGAGAAAGCTTGATTCCTCATCTCTTAATTGTAATGATAGTATTATGCTTGCGCAAAATTTATGCAACTCTGATTGACGCTGGCCGATTAACGCATAATTTATAGATTATGTTAACGTTTTTATTAAGTAAATTTTTTTCCAATTTTAATTAATTGATTATTAATATAGGATAATATAATGAAATTTATATATATATATATATACTCATCTACATAGAATTTAATAGTATTAAATAAATATAATTCATATATTGTAACTGATATTACATACAAATTAAAACAAAAAAATTAATATATTCTATTTAATGTTTATCACAGAATAAAATACTGGAATAAAGATATTCGAGCTGCAAATAACAAACAAGAGTCGCAGACAGAAAAATATAGTAACTAAAAATGTAACTTCATACATATGCATTACCATTTCCATATACCATTATAGTTTAGATCTTACTCTCGTTTCGTTGCATTTTTCCCACTATTCGCAGCGTTCTGCGAAATACCACAGGCCGTTGTATCCGGATGGCCAAAATTTATTTACTCGAGTTTGTTATAACGATATTACATGACAATAATTTATAGTAGAGAAGTTTAATAAGCATCGACAAAATTTTCGATGTAACATTTCTTTTCTGTATACAGGTATATACATTGGTCTTCTATTACGTTTTGACAAAGTTTTGCAAGTATTCGTAAAATAACATACAAGTTAAATCCGTCACATTGTATAATAATATTGTATAATAATATTAACCGATTACATTTTATTTATTTTGCTACATTACACGATGAATTATTAATCAAAAGAAAATTGATTTAATTTTCCAAATTATTTTAAATGTTTGCAGCAATATTTTATTTAAATCTTTTATTTAATTTCAGTATTACAGAGAGTCAAAGTAATAATATAATTTTTATATTAATATTTAATCAATATAAAAAATACTACAGAAATAATCTCTCTCTCTCTCTCTCTCTCTCTCTCTCTCTCTCTCCCTTTTTCAGAAATATTGAAAAAAGCTTTCATAGAAATCTTTTTTACGATATACTTGCAATAGAACATTGCCGTACCAAGCTCATCGAAGAATGTATTTCTTTAAAATTATTTGTTTCTTTAATTTTCATACAAAAGCCATACCAAACGCCACAGATTAGCGGCACATTCATTACCCTAGTATTGGCACCGTGTATTTACGTGCATAAAATTGCGTATCTACGAGAGAGGAACACAAAGTATGATCCGAGAAAAAGAGTCTCAAAAGTATATACGTATTCTCTTCTCATGCATTGTGCTATTGTCATTTTATTATGAAAAAGATAAAATTCACCATAATTTCATTTTTCGTGTACAGCTTCCTTCTTCGGCGTACAAAAAAATATTATATCTCAAAGAATGATTGTGTATATACACGGTAAAAAATTAAATGTTAATTTTAACTTAATGACGTATAGTGGACTTTCTGAGAAATGCAAAAGTGTTAAAATTAATATTTTTGTGTTAATTTTAACATTTTTGCATGTCTCAGAAAGTCCATTATATGTCTTTAAGTTAAAGTTAACATTTTATTTTTTACAGTATATGTATGTATGTGCATATATTTGTTGGTAACGAAAATTATAAATGTTTATGCGTATAGACTCTTTAAGAACAAGGTCGATTTATTTTTAATATGATGGTAACCATTCATATTAAGTATTTTTGAGATGATTGTAGTTTCGCTAACTTGTCGAATGAAATTTTTTTGTCGAGATATTTTTCACAAATGCAATCCTCAATTTTTTATACTGTTGAAATACTTCGTCTTTCTGGTATTACATACACAACGGCAGCTTTATCGATGCACCGAAACGGACATCGTAAAAACGTTGAAAGCACACACGAGATACAGCAAATATTTATAGAAACACGTCGTACTACATGTAACTATATTACCAATTACAATTATCACGTTTCAAAAGTATAGGTAGATACACGCTTGAACGCATACGGCTCTATGTCATATCTGATTAGGTACGCGTTTAATCAACTTGCTATAATCGTTCGTCGCACACAGTTAATCGCTCGAATCTCCCTTGGTCCTCTCTCGTCAAATATTCTTATATTGAATTTAAAAGTGGCAAAATAATTTTCAAGGAATTTAATTCTAGCATTCGATTCTCACCATTAGCGCACATTGTCATTTGTCCTGGCGAACGATTTCAGAACGCTTTATTCACGTTCGAAGCCAAAGTTATCTACGGAGCAGGCATCTGTTTCTTTATTTTTTTTTTATTTAGCGACTTTATTTTTTCGAAGAGACCGCGACTCGCATCGTCGCTGTCCGATCGACAGGATAAACAGGATGCCACGAAGAACGCGAGGACACATATATATAAACGATAACGATATATGCGTACCTTCTTAGATTTTGTTATCGTGATTGATCCGCGACAGATCGGGCTTGCGGTCCTAGATAGCACACAAACACAGCATACGAAAAATATTCAGGCATTCCACTATAATAGGACTCTCTTCGTCGCTGACGATCGTCGGACGAGGCTGCTACGCGGTCGGAGTTATCGCGCTTCTTCCTTCATCTTTCACGGCCTGTTTTCAACTGGCGAACGAGCAGGAGGTAGACCCGTTCCCTAATCGGGGCGGACTAAAGCGTCTCCAGAAAATTCTGCACGAGCAGGGTGGGCGCGGTTACACGCGTCTTCCCTTTTCTTGGCTGCCTGCAAGCACGCACATTACAACGCGGCGTCCGTTGCAGCTGTTCCGACTTGTTGCTGTCTTGTTCGAGTTGCACCGACACGCTGGCCACGCGCGGCCTCGAACATCCATTCTCCTACAACAGACAATTGCCGATGCTCCAGCGAAATTTGCGATCTCTCCGTGATTTACAGATTACCGCGGCGTACGTTGTACGGACGGGTAAACTGGGCTAAACTGCTACGCGTAGTAACTCACTCACGATTGTTGATGATGAATGCGAAGAGCGTTATCGATATACGAAATTAACGCGATATTAAACGATTGTTACATTTGAAGACACATAACTGTGAAAGTTAAATGGTACACAGTAATGATACAGTACATTAATTAATTAATAGTATTGCTTTTGAGTAGCAGGAGAGAACTTGAGAATATTAATACTGAATATCAGTTTAAACACAGAAGTTTCTAGTTGAGCTAAATACAATTTCAGAATTATGTAGCTTTGGCAAATTTTACTTACTGTGCACGTCATGCTTTTAGTCATGGCTGACGTTACTTTTGCGCGCACCCAAATATTTCAAATTCTGTCATGTTACTACGATTTATAATTGATTTTGATTTATGATTTATATATGTGTGTGGTCAAAATTTAAAGTATGTGTATAATATATGTCTATTTGCGTGCCTCCTTTGATACGTATAAATTCGTTGAACAAAAAAGAGAAAAGACCTCATTTTTCTTTTGCGTGACTTCAGAAAGGTCTCATTTCTGAAGCTTCATAAATGTTCTAGCAAAAAGGTAGCTTTAAGATTATTATTAGTGTGCATGTGATTATCACAAAAGCGATTTAATCCAGACAAAATGGTAAGAGGATAATGTGTGGCTAAATGTGCAAGTACTTAAATCTTTAATGAATGGAACAAGTCGTTCTCGAGAAAACTAAGTTGAAATGGGACCGGAATGATGAAAGACAGAAGGAAAGAGACTAAACGGAACTACATCCATTTAATCAGAATTATGACGACACGGCATGACCAAAGAATCTTAATCAGTCTCGTAGAAACGAAAGAAATAGTAGCAGGGAAAATCGCGAATCGTATCGTGCTAGTAATAACTTTTAAGATTATCCACTTTGATAGACAGACAAAGGCACTATTGCATTAAAATAGTAGATGACAGCATGAGAAACGACAAACTAAATCCACGAAACTTTGCTACTATACACGTGATGCTCGTATGACCAAAACTACTAACCGATATACAGAGATTCCGTTGATGTTGATGAGTCCTTTGACGAGACTCGCTTTGTAACTCCCACGCACGGATATACAAGTCCCCGCGATAGATGAAGCCTCCTCGTTTCGCTCGTAACATTAAATGCCATCTGAAACAAAGAGGAAAATAAAATTCCAAGTGTTATAGCGTGTCACGTAATTTATATTCGTTTACTTTCGTGGTTGTGTAAAATTGTGTTGCATAGCAAACTGTAAAATACTCTCGTGAGTAAAAGCGTGCGTTCTTCACAGAGATTCATTCCTTAAATTATAGAAATGATCGATATGTAATTGCTGAAGAGAATAAAAATTTATTTCCTCTTTATAAATTGAATCTCTCTCTCTCTCTCTCCCCTCTCTTTCTCTTTCTCTCTTTGCACGTTTTAAATTTTCCTCAGCATAAATTTTTGCGCTGATGTTGTTTCAGTATCATTATTCAACATCCGAAGGCATCCTTCATAAAATAAATTCGTAAGTAACATATCCTTTTTTACGCGTCACTTGCGCTCTATCATCCATGATCTTTCCACTCACGCCCGAATATCGTATTTATGAGGCGTAAAAGAGGGAAAGTTGATTGATGAGAATGATACCAATATTTGCGAGCTTACGTATATGTATCAACATATATATTTGACTTATAAACTTGGCGCTAGCATTTCACACTCGATAGTCTCTGTAAAATATAACGTAGCTCTAGTTTTGTTCTACTTTGTTCTCTTTACCTCAGAATCGTTTACTCTTGATTATAGTTCACAAAAAGAACGATTCATGCTTTATAATTAGTCTGTAACTCGTTAAGTATCGAAATATCATCGATCTAAAAATTAGGGATGCATCGGATATTCGAAAAGTATCCGGTATCCGATATTATCCGGCACTTTTTTACTATCCGACCGGATAATCGGATATCGTTAGTATCCGGGAATACATTCGGTTGAAATTTGATATCATTAAATTGTTGATACTTTATTATACTCTCTCATACATACTCTCTCATACATTGTTGCAAAATTCCAATTTTTTCCTTTATAGGTGTTTTTTTTTTAAAGATATTTTCCCGGAATCTGGAAAATGTCGGATATTAAACTCGAAGAAATTGCCCTCTCGGATATCCGACCGGATACCGGATATTCGATATCCGGTATTTGGTAATTTTATGATCCGGTGCATCCCTACTAAAGATTCTATTTGAAAAACCGTGAAATCTACATAAGTACTTTTTGTACAGCAAACCGATTGCACTGCGAATATTACGGGTTACAATTCATGTAATGTAGAAAAATATAGCTTCAATGCGACGTGCATCATAGACATAATATATCGCATAATTGTAACTCAATAATTTTCAAGCAAGCGAATAAATCTTGATGTCAAAGTGAACGCTATATTGTCCCGAGTGCACATTCAGTCAGTCGAATAATCCTGATTGTTATCAAGGCCGTAACATTTACGCGGACGCAGTTAGAGCAGGTTCGAAGCATTGACAATACCAGCGTTTTCGTACCGGTTAATCGAACGTGTGCCTATGTATATCGAATAGCTTCACCCCTCATCCAGTATCAATGCTGATATCGACCCACGCCAGCGACAACGTTGACGTTCGGCTGGTCCGAACCGACTGTAATCGCAACGTGACTTAGCAATCTCACGTGTCTCCGAGCACATCGGGTCAGTTTGAAATCGCTCGTGATCGATCGTACGTCCTACTGGGAGATAGTCATGTTGTTGCAACATGCATGTTGCAGCAACATGACCAATTCAATCTAAATAATATCAAAATGGAAAGACAAAAAATGTATTGATAAAAGAAGTTCAAAAAATGACGGTATCAATGTTGGCTTTTATAATATTTAAACTAGTATCTACAATTTTAACAAATCCATTTTTTTACTACAAATATTACAATATTGATATATACAACACCTTATGCCCTGTTAGCAAAAATGAACACTGCTACGCAAATACCACTATTATGATTTTACTAGAAGATTTAAGGATTAAAGTTTTGCAGAATTAAAGTTTTGCGGTGAGTATTGTTAAAGCCGACCGCGAGCCCTTCTATCTCGTACGGACATTCGTGTGAAATAAACTCTAATTCAACTGTGGTTGTAACGAAGTGGTAACGCGCGGCTACCACCGGTCATATCGGCCGTTCGGTGGTTCACCGATAGACCGGATGAAACACGGCGTACCATGAATTATAAAATCGCTATTTACAGCGGAAGATAGAGACCATGTCGGCTGCGAGCGGTCGCGCGCGAGTCGGAACACTGGGGTAATATCGCATCCTGCATCCCGGAAACGATAGTGGTGAAGGTTGATCTAAAATTATTGCGGCACGAGCACATTTCTTTCTCGTAGCCGAATTGTTGTTAAAAGTTGCGTGAGATCGTAACTATAACGATGAGTCGTTGCAGAATGCGATTGCCGGCGAAATTGGTGACATAGACAATCGTTTTCATCTCATGTTTATGACTTCGAAGATAAAAAGAAATATTTGCGCGAATGAACGCGTTGCGTTTTATTGATCAAAACTACGGGAATAGGCAGGTAGGCATCGGTAAATTCTCAATTTATCAGTTCGTTGAGCGCTGAACGCAACGGCGATGACGTCACTGCGTCCGTACCATTATCTGCCGTGGCTTTTCTTTAAATTTATATGTCTGATAAAAAAAACGAGAATAGCTCGACGAACTTCTGCTGTAGTCAGCCATTCGATGATTGGTTAACTTTCATATTTTTCTTTATTTTAAACGTTATTAAACGATTCGCCTGCGCGCTGGGACATATTCGTTTTGTTTTAACAGGAGTTACAATTATGAGATAATTTTGTCGAATGAAAGTTTTACGATCTTTGCACGTTAATTAATGAGTCAATAAATATTTATCCCGACGCGCACATCACGCGCTCCGAGTTTCAAATTATTTGAATCGGCATAATTTAATGATAGGCAAATAAGTAAATTTAAACAATAAATGAGACTATATCTCAAAATTATTTTCATATAAACATTAAATATACACTTTCGACACTCATTGCACGTGACTTTGCATTTTACAGTAATTTAGCCAAATGTTTTGGAAACTGAGCATTTATATAATTCTTTAAATCAAATGGATACGCACTGAATAGAAAACATTTGTACCAGGCGATTTCACATGCCATGATCAAACGATTTTAACACATTCATGGAGAAAATACGCTTCTAAAACGAAACAATAATTAGCGGTATTTTCAACAGTTGTTATAGCCTTCTCTATTGATTAATAGATATATTGTAGTTTTAATAATATTTGTGCTGTTAATTTGACTATAAAAAGCTATTGATTGTCCATAAAATAAATAACTAATTACAAAAAATAAGGTGTTAAATATATCCATCTTCAATTTTCATTTACAAGTTGTTGCGAACACGATTTTTGCGTATAAATAAAATGTTTATCCCATTATCAAATTAACATAATGCATATCATTATAAATTTATTAGTTGTAAAAATAAATAAATAGATATTTATATCGTGATATGAATAAATTTAAATATAAACTTATCTTTTCATAAAAATACTTTTTTTATACTTTTTATTCACTTGTTAATTAAACTAAAAAATATGAAAAAAAATTAATTATAGCAATCGATCGAGTCATTCTTCATATTTTCAATAATGTTCACCCTAAGCACGAACACCCTGTGGGGCATAACTCCATTGTTAACGACAATGTAGTAGAAAGACCGTCAATGGTCGAGAAAATTGCATCCAGAGACTATTAGACTTTATCTCCGTAAGAAACTATGATCCATCTCGATGACTTCAAATCGAATGATATAGCATATTTCATAAGAACTGAGATAGCACTTTTTTCCAATCTTACTGTTATTATAAATCATATGTGAAAAAATTATATAATTTTTATTATATCTGGAATGTTCTATCATATAAAATAAATTAATTTAATTTTTCATTAAATAAACTAAGATAATTTCATTAAAATAAAACAAGATTCTATATAAGTGAAAGAAGTGTATGTTATCTAAGAAAACTTTAGCATCCTACAATTCTATAATTAAAAACTATCCATGTTTTTAAATATGTTTTATTGTAGGAAAGTAGGTACGTGATTACTCTTATCTAACTTATTAGAAAAATCTGCAGAACTTACATAAAATATTTCATCAAATATATATTTTCATTGAACTATTTGAGAGTGAGAAGGATAAGAGAGAAAGAGAGAAGGAAAGAGAAAAAGCGGGAGGGAGAAGAGAGAGAGAGAGAGAAAGAGAGAGCGCAACTGTCCAAAAATGGGGTATCGTATCGTAATATGTCACACGTTCAGTTGGTGGTTTTCTCGACAATGTCAATATCATATTGTACGTCCATAAAAGCAAACGGGAACGAGATATTCGATATCGAGCTACGTGCCGATCGCGACACTTAATTACTTCAGATCGGAAACGGCGTGTCCCGGAGCGAGGCACAAATGAAACCGTGACCCAATCAACGAAAACCGCAGGCGATTTATGAGAAATTAATCCAACCATCGCGTACGGAATAGAAAGCGGAAATATTGAGAACTTGCTTCAGCTTGGCTTTAAATAAATGAAACGTGAAGAACTCTCGCGCTCTATAAAAAGTTTGCGACACGTTTCCCGTTGACTGATGCCATTCGAAATAATATAATTAAACAAGGTCCCTGTACTGCTGTTTGTGACCGTCGCGTCGGATTGAATAAATGCCTTTCAAACTCCGTCTCGTATGTTGACGGATAAGAATATCCTGAATGATATATTTCTCCTACAACTGCAGATTTATACAGTATTAAATACATTGAGCGATAAATGTGAATTCCTCGTTTTTATTGATGTATGTTCATTATCAATAATATGTAAGTTAAAAATATCGTGCTCCCGTAAAATGAACGGCGAATTAATCAATGTGATAAAATATCATAGTTTATGATACTTTTATACATATCTTTTTAAACAGAAATATACAGAACGCAAATTATTCATCTGGGCTCCTATTCTGTAGCTCTTAACGACAGTATCCATATGGTTATTTTAAGACGACAAATGTTATCTAGGACATGATCTTAAACAACATTCAAAAGTTTTAGCCGTCGGTCGGACAACTTGCGTAATGTTAATGCCGGCTGTACTGTAACTTTCGAGCCTTGTAACTCGAAAAATATTTAATGAAGAAATATTTTATTATAGTGTTTTGGAAAGTTCTCGAGGTAAGCTATAAGAATATGTAATGAAAAATAGGGAGTTTAATTTAAGAAATTGAAGGTGACCTTCATATGACCTTTAAGCGACTATCCAAAATCAAACCAATGGTATCATTTTATGGCCCCCTTAAAACCATACAACTTTTGTCTGAAACATTTTCTTGTAAAGTGCAAGGGAACGGAAATATTTGGAGTGATAGATTAAAATGGATCACCCTGTATATATCTATATATACAATAAAAAAAGCTATGCAACGACAATATAACGATAACGAACCGTCGTTAAGAATTACAGAATATATCGAGGTCTCTAAAAAAAACGCAAACAGTAAGGATATTAAATATAATATAATTGTTCTATTCTCCTGTATAAAGAAATTACATTGAATTATGTTATGTTTCTATTGACATTTGCAAGTCTACGTGTAAAATATGTCATTGTACGAAATTTTAATGAATATAAATATAACAGATAGCCAGGAACCCAGACCGAAAGGTTTTTTCGGTTTAGTTCCGGTTCCGGTTTAATAAAATATCAAATAAATGTTCCGGTTTCAGTTTTGTTTTTTTTTTTACTAGTAAAGAAAACCGAAACCGTAAAAATTATAGATTTTTGACGATTTTTTTTCGATTCTATCTACTCACTTCATACTATTTATTCTTTAAATTTATTCTATTAAGAAAAGGGAGGAGGAGGAGGAGGAGGAAGAGGAGAAGGAGGAGAAAGAGAGAAAGAGAGAGAGCGTGTTCACCCATTCATTCTAACAGCCTAATAGGAGAGAGGCGTCAACTGATCACGTGACTTTGAACAAAAATTATGTAAACATTATTTTAAACACATTTCTCTCGATCCTTTCTTTTACAACTTATTTTATTCTTATAAATAGATCTCACTTATTACATAAAATCTCCATATGTATTCTTGAATTTCATGATTTAGAATAAATTCTTGCAACATGTTGGTAAGAAAAATGTAAATGAAAAAATGCTAGTATCTTAACCCTCAACTACATGTCTCGTTTTAGACTATTAATTTACATGTCTGAGTCCAAGGTTCTGTCACGGCGGTTTTGACTGGCAGTATAATTATCACATATCTTAATAGAAAATATATTTTGTTTTCTAATGAAATGCCACAATGTATAGAATCGAAATATCAAAACATAAATAGGTTTTGATAATAATTGAAAAAGTTATGTCAAAGAAAAGTGAAGAACAATTTGTAAAAAGAGTGCAATAATCAATTTTTAAAAAAATCATATCTTTATAATAAAAAAAGATACAAATAAAAATAAGTAGTGTTTTGAAAAGGGGAAAATATGGACTTTAAGAAAAAAAAATACATTATATTGATTCATTTCAAAAAGTACAATTATTTGCACACGAGTAAAATGGGGGCATTTTCATACATGCTCGGAATAATGATGTCGGATATTTTCTTCTTTAATACAATGAAAATATTTTATATTAAATGTATAATGATTTTGACATTATTTATACTCGCGATTTTATAACTCCGAGAAAATAAAGCGAACGTTTCGCCAAGTCGCCTATCTCATAAAAATGCTTTTTTTGACAATGAATATATGTTTTAATTATAAGAAAACAACACATATACTTGAATACAACACTAATAAGCAGGCACTTATTAAAAATGAATTTCTACTTTCGGCAAAAATCTCAAATTTACATTTGACAGATCCAAGTCCCCCAAGCCAAACTTTTATTGTATCACAATTAGCATCAAGACAACAACGAAACAATTGCAACGCGGCGATCGACAGAGAAAGATTCCAAGTTTTTTTATCCTCTCATTTTAACTCTGCAATATTAACTGTACAAAAATTGCGGCCGACTAAAATTTTCATCTGGGTCCAAATGACCCACTCATGTAGTTGAGAGTTAAAAAAAGTTTACATCAAATATGTCTCGCGGTTCCACCAGATTTTTCCTTATATCATATATTATGAGGTGTTGGACGTATTTGCATTCCGGTTGTTAAGAGAGCTGGCGACGGTGATATTGAATTGAACATTAGTGATTTGGGCGAAGAAACGGGTAGAACAAAAATTAAGAACAAAGATAAAGATTAAAAATCGAAAAAAAACCATAAAATTTTATCGGTTCGGTTACAGTTTCGGTATTATAAACTTTACAAAATTTAGGTTTTGATTTCGGTTCGATCTCGGTCCCTGCAGATAGCAAAACACTTATCTGTTATTTTATATTTATTTAGTACTCATAAAAATGGTAATTATCTAGATCTCATATAAAATGGACTGTCTAAAGTTTTTTTCTGTTTTCTTTTAGCCATCCATACACAACTATATACTTTATGCCCTTCACCCCACTATTCCGTTACGGGCTGCGGGGAGATTTATATTTGCATTTAAAATCCGAGCGATGCGCCACATCTGTCAAACGATGCATATTGAAATTTCGCGTGTGGTAGCAACACAGAGGAAAAGAGAGAGGGAGAGAATGGTTCGCTGCTCGACTGCCCGTCCGTCGGCGCCTCCGAGCGTTGTTTCTCCAAAATTTAACCCCCTTTCGCCCCGTTGCTTCTACATCCCCTGGGCCACGCCTACGTGCCTATCTCTGGCACTGCAAAATTCGTATACGTTCGGACGACGATTCGCCGCGGCACTTCGTTGTTGGCAAGCCCGTTGAAATAGAAAGAGAGAGAGAGAGAGAGAGAGAGAGAGAGAGAGAGAGAGAGAGAGAGAGAGGATAAGTGAATGAGAGTAAGAGTGAGAGAGAGAACACCAACTACAAAAACAGCGCGAATCGTCGCTGGCAAATTTACCGTGCGTGTTTTATAGGCGCTATTTGCACACAGCGGGACGCGGGAGGATTACAGTGTGAGGGTGGAAAAATGGGCGACGCGACGGGGTGGTGGCAGTCACAGCGAAAACACGAGGACCAGCCGCTTGTGCGCCCGTTATCGTATAATCTACGTGTGTACGTAGATGTGCCGCGTACATAAACGGCCGATGGCAAACCCGACCGTCGAGACAGAACGATCGCATCAACTCGCGAGACAGTATCGAATCTGTTTTCGTTTTTTTTTCTTTCTTTTTTTTTAATTTTTTTTATTTCATTCTTCGATATATTTCTCGACGAAATACGGAAATCACGTGGAATTTTTAATCAATCCACGCGGAACGAAGATCGAGTTCAGAGAGATCGCCGGAAAAAAATTGAATTCGTCCATTGATTGCGAATTGACGTGCGCGCTAACGTCACCGAGTACTTGCCGCGCGAATAAGCCCGCCGCTCGATTCGCGCAATGCTGTAAAGCCCATCTGAAATTGAAAGGATTTCCGTGCGACGGAGCCACGCTTCGTCGCATGCACGGAATTCGTAACATGCGGAAAAGCCCGTGTTTGTACACGATCTCGCAATGCTGCCGAGGAAATTACAAATTCGGACATTACGTTGCGCAACCCAAATTGCGACGATATTCTCCGGAGTGTATATTCGACGCTATTTTAAGTAATCCAGGGAAATGGCTTTAATGTGACTCTTTCACCTATTTCAATGTTTTTGTGCGAATGATTGGATGCGTGGAAGAAAGCAACATGTGGATATGCTACTCTCGTACAGCCTTCTCAATAGGTAATCTTATAGAGTACTCATAATAATAACATTATAGAGTTTCCCATTATATTCTCTTATTATTCTCATAATAATCCTATAGAGTAGGTCGAGGCAATTTTCTAATTTGTAATGGTGACTTTGTATGTTCAGCGATATACACATGCACACATAGAATGTAAATGCTCACCTGATGATGAGCTGATGTACTCTAGACCACTGACCTCGCGACCTCAAAATCCTGAGCGTACCAATAAGCGACGGTTTGTGCGACGGAAAGATCTCCATCGCTTTGAAATAGTATCGGAGTGAGGGCAACCATTTGCCTGAAAGAGACGAAGCAAGTTTGTGCCGCGAGTGTAAATTTAGGGTTGCGATCATGCGAACTGCTTGGTAACAGCGGGTAACTCTGACGAGATTGTTCTACTTTTGTCGACAAGTAGTGCTTCTCCTACCCGGGATTTGAAGGTCTTCCACTTGCTACTCTAAGCTTATTTCATTTAGCAACTCACCGTTCTTGTATAACCAGTAAGCATACTCAGCGAGAGCGTCCGGGTTTCGTGGTTGAAGATGAATAACGTGCCTCAGGAGCTCGCCTGTTGCAGGACCGGTAGCGATTCTCGCTAGAACCCTAAATGCCGGTGCGTATGCTGGGTCCAGCGACACGCATCTTCTCAACATCTCAATACACTGTTCAGTTCGATTCGTTCTTCTAAAAGCAAAATTTCGCGAATGTGAAATATTTTATATAAACACGTTTAGACATTACGAAACATAAGATTTTCCAAATAGCAGAGTGACATTTTAATGACGTTTTATTGATGTTATAAAGACGCTGGCAAGATATCATTTGACATCACTTTACTACTTGGGTTAAAACGGACAACTTTTAGTATATAAATTTTTACATATAAATTTTTAACTAATTTAATTCTATTATAATAAATTTTATAACTGTTTTCTATATGGAATCAAATAAATAATATTTTAAAACGTCAATTTCCAGCGTATTATTGATACATAAATAGTAATCGAATAATTTTAATAGAACGTAATAAATAAGTAAAGAAACGTAATGTAATTCGAAGATTGTCATTTATTATTCTTAATTAATAACGAACAATTCGATTCCAATTAGCATCAATTATAAATGCATATCGTTCGAATAATAATTTAATTACTCAATACCGTCGGGTGCGCCGCTTTAACTACTGTCATGGATATATTTATTTCTTGCTTGTGTTGCTTTATTGTTCGATGAAAATGCTACATATTTCAAAGTAGGTTGATAGGCTGGTAAAGGCTCGACGTTAAAAAGACCAACGGGCAAGGTACCGCGATAAATTTGGCGTTCCTGTACAAATTGAACGGCAATTTCGCGAACGCGTCCGGTTGAATTATAGTCGTGCGCTTTCATGTAATCGACTTTATGCCGACAAAAGACTCGGTAATTGTCAGAGAATGCCGACGCCAATAATGCTGATCGACAATACCGTTTTTACTGTTTACGCCCACAGCTCGAGTGATGCTTTTTACGACTATCGATCCATCAACTATTTCATTTAATGGAAAGAAATATTAATTGATAAAAGAGCATTCACATGTGAACGCATCCGTCTGTACGTCTAATTTATCTTAGATATATATTTTAGATTATCTCAAAATATTTCCAAAGCAAGTTTTTTCATTGTCATTTATTATATCCTATGCCATTATATTTGTTAATGTTCACATGAATCAATTCTAGATCGCGAGAATTATTTTATATGTCATACAATGTGCAAATGTTTGAAAACAAAAGATTACAGTTTTATAAAAATGGATACAAGTGCGCGCAATAAAAGTATATTTTTAAAATATGTAATAAAGAGGATGGTTTTTTTTTCAGGACATCGAGGACAAATTCCAAAGGATAGTAGAGCATCAAAAGAATCAGTTTTTATTAAGAAACCTGTATCTTCCGATAGATTTTTAAAGAGGTTTGCGTTTAATTGTGCATCTGACAATGATAGTTCGCTTCCTTTAATTTTGTTTTTGCAAAAAGTCAACAAAAAAGCAAACACATGGACTAGTATTGTCAGATGTCACGCGCAATGCTGCCGCACGATTGATTGCGTATCTTACTACCAATTTAAACAAGGATGTGTTTTTTTATAAATTCGTTGGGGAAAAGACACAGGTTCCTTAACAAAAGTTGGTTTTTTTGGTGAGAGCTACTATTCCCTAAAGTCCTTGAAATACTTTATATACATTTGTATTATATCTTACTAGAATTTTTGTTTCTAATTCTTTTCACTTTCTTAAAAATTATACAAATAGAAATATTAGAGAAAATATTGTAGTTGGGAACCATTACTCTGTATATCACATTAATGATATTTAAAAAATAAAAGTAATAGAAATTGAACGAAATTCGGGACATTTTCAAGAGTAATAGCAAATATCTTGTATTTTTTACATTTTCTTTATAAATAACGTGAATAACATGAATAATGCATTCGCAATGATAACACGCATTCCTGTAATCAACACGGAAACAGAAATAAAAGCATGTACTGCACGGTCCACGCACATATAAGGCCTGTTCTTTTTATCTGAACTTTTGCATCAGTTCATCTTTCTTCCTCTTCTTCCCTCCTGGAGAGAAAAGGAAGAAAAATGAACTGCAAAAGTTCAACTAAAAAGAAAAGGCTTCTTGTTACCCTATCTCAAAGAGAGTCATCTTATGATAGCGTATCTCAAAGAGAGTTAGCTTATTATAACATGTCCTATGTGTGATTTTTCACATGCGTAACACATATTTATGTGTAGCACCGCATTCCACATATTTCAACTTACATATTAATATTGTAATATAATTCATTTAATGCGCAAATATGACATTAATATAGAAGAAAAGGTGGTATTATGGCCTAGTGTAGATATAATAACCGCTCATCTTAATATCTCTGTTATTAACTGGCAAATTTTAATGATTATTTATGGAATTATTTGCTTAGTAGCTCGCCATTACACCATGACGCTATATGCCAATAGTTAGTATTTATTATAACGCAATTTTACTTTAAAGCATTTTGAAATGTTTTTAAGGTACATTTCAGCATTTAATTACACATACTTCCCCATTCTTCTTAAATTTGAATGTATTATCACACGAAAATATGTTTAAATGTGTTGTTACCACCTATTATCATCCCTGTTTCTTTTCGAGCCATTATGCAGTGTCGCCACATTTTTATAAATAGCGTCCTAAGTAATAAATGTTTCATAACTTTGAGTCTATCTAGAATCGATTGAACAACATTTTCACAATGTAATTGTTAAATTTAAATATGATTATTAACTAAGTTATTGTACAAAATGTGAAAGGGGTGTTATAATACCACCCTCTCCTCTACATTATATAAAATAAATTATATAACACACAAATATTATTATAAAATTATACTACCGAAATTATAATAAAAACAGCCTAAAACATATTAAAACGTATTATTGTTTCTCATATGTATTAATATTATATTATATAAATGTTATATTGATATACTATGCTAATATAAGATTAGTGTGGAAAATCATTACAGTAAATAATTATGGCCGATTACTGAATTAGTTAAATATCGAATTAAATGTTACAGAGAACGAATTAAATGTCTCTTTGTCAAAAGTCTTTTTGTCTATACTATGTAAAATATTTTTAATAAAAATTAATAGCAAGAACAATGTTTGTTTTTATAATTTCTACTGTTTACGTAATCAGAGATTAAAAAAAAGATATAAATAAAATATACATATATAAAAGCTAATGAGAAACCAAAAATATTTAATTAGTCGTCGCATAAATATTTCATCGGATATGTGTAGGTTTTAAACAAAATTTCTCGGCAGAAAGAGAAATAAATCAGATCGCCTGTTTTCACGATTTACGCACAATGAACAGAAAATTGTTGCATACACGCATCGGCCAACTGTGTGTCCTATTTCTGCCCTTAATTAAATTTTAATTTATCAAGTAGGAAGACGTTAATTAAACTTTAATTTTAACCATGCCACCGGAATTACAGCTCATGCTAAATTTACCGTCGGAAACGCGGCTCGCGTTGGATCGATAACCCGTTGATATAACGGTGAACTAGGAGATGGAGAGATACTTTTATCACATAGAAAGAAGCAACCAACGGTTCCTTATAATTAATTGATGATCATATAATTCATGAATTGTATCGACGGTTAGACTCAGTTGATAATCATTTTAATAATTGCTCATCCGCAATGTTTTATATATATATATATATAAAATACACCTTCTCAGAGAGAAGATTTAGCGTTGTTTATCATTCACTAACCTGTACAATCGTCCGAGATTATAATGAGCATTTACGTGGCCAGGTTGAGCATTAATAGCTGCTAGAAAATGATATTCCGCTTGATCGTCTATCGTGAGAGTTCCAAGATTATTATGTGCACTGGCATATCCTGGCCAAAGCCTGGAACAAACAAAATTATACTTTTTATAACATTTAATCCTTTATTAATTATATATATTTAACATTTAATTATTATATATATTTTCATATTATTAAATCTCATGAAGTATCGTGTTCTGAAAAAAATATTAATTGATACTTCTAGAAAATAATTTTACCTTCTCGCAAAAATCTAACAACTGTGTTCTTAATTTATTTCTTCATATCTTACGTACTGATTATAATAAGATTAATTGTTATTCTGTGATTTTAAATATTACTGAAGATTTTATGGCAGTCACATATAAACCGGTGTGAAATTACTTAAATGAATCATAGATCGCGAACAATTGGAGAATTAAGGAAAAAGAATGGTAGAAGAGAAGAGTGAGTCGGCTCAAAAAAAAAACAGAACGCGAAAGAAAACAAAAGGATAAATTGAACAGACCGCGCGATTGAGGCTCTACAAGCGAGATAATGGATCGGAATAACCCCTGGCCGAATCCATTAGCATTTGATGGCGTTCGTCATTCTCGGAATAGTATTTCCGGCTATGAATCGTCACTAAATAAATTTTTTATACATTTACTGTCTACTACCCGAAACTACGACCCAATAGATAATTAGTCAACATTCTTGTTTAATATTATAAATTCAATTGCTTATTAGAGGTTTTATTGTTACATTATAAATAATATAACAAATTTGAATCAATCTGTTCTTTTAATTAACTAAAATTAATAAAAAATTAAATATTATCTCTGCAGAGAAATATTATGGCATAGGTACTTAAATTTACATGGATACTTGCTCTTCGATTGGTTTCCAATATCTGTCGTTAGAATATATAGTTTTCGTTTTGAAATATTCACATATATAAACATATATTACGATCGAATAGTATCTGTAGTAAGATATTCCAACAGTGCGACGTTAAATGAAATTGGTTGAATTGGCCAAAGAAAACTAGAAATTGGATGTATTACATATTGCGCGCGACTTTGGCTCAACGTCAAGATGTAGCTGTATCGGAAAATATTAAGATACCAAGAAAGATCCAAGGTTGGATGTAGCGGTATAACGGCCCGGTAGGGGTTACTTCCGAGAGCTCAATAAGGGACCGTCAAGGGTGAAGAAAAATACGGAGATAGGATTCGTGTAAGAGTTACACAGCAGAATGAGAAAAGCGGATAAAAGTCCAAGAGGAAATCCAACGCTAGTATGATAACACGGAAAAAAAAGACGATTCAATCAATATTTCATACACATATATTCTTGACGAAAATCTATTTCGATATGTGGATTTGGGTGACGATGATGAAATTATTCTTGACGAAATAATACTTTGTAAAGTTCGATAAATACATTCAACGGAAAATTATGTGAAACATCATTTTGCCATTCCTCGAAATTTTTCAGAGAGATGCAACATCGATGATCACGATTAAATGGAAATTTTTCGTCGTAAGCTATGACGTGATCCTGGTTACAGATAGCTATCAAATTTTTCGAAATTCCTTTCGCCGTCTTAAGATGCAGAGATGCCTTGTACCTTGGCTTCTCTGCCTCTGAGAAAGAGGATTGCGTAGAAGGTATGCGTTGCTTCCGTAGAGGATAAGTCACAATCCGTGAAAATACTAAGAGTGTGTCTGAGTAGTAAGAATACAAGGAGAACGACGAAGAAGTCTATTCGAGTAGTAGGGAGCTTGCATGTCTTCCTCTAAGAAAATTCGGTCGAGGATCGCGACGGATTCAGAAGTTGCTAGAACTCGGCACGATTCGGCGAAAAGCATTATTCTGTCGAATACAACGAAAATTCTTTCGTGAAGAATCGACGGAAGTTACCGTTTAACCAAAGTGAACATCTCGTGAGAAGCATCGGTGCGTGAAATCTAACTTGTTTGAAAGACGTCTTAATAGGATCAATTAAGAAATAAGAAGAGCGAAGTATCCGTGACGAAATAATCCCGAAGAGATGATCTGCATGTCCTTCAAGCGCAAGTCCCGAATGACGTGGTTACGAAGGACTGCAGTCATTAATTCGCTGCGAAAGAAAGTTCTTCTTTATGCTCGATAACTTTCTTTTAAATTTCAAATTTTGCAAAATTACTTTCATTTTTTCCTGACTTAAATTGCTATTTTATTCCAGTTGAAATATGCCATGTAGAATTTTTCTAATAATTCCACAACAATTCCTAAAATCAATTAGTAAACTTACTTCTAATCACCTGTATCATCCCTTAGAGTGGCGCACAAATGCCGTATCATGTAATTATTTAGTTAAAACTATACTTGTAGAGTATCGATTTTTTTTTACTGTATAAGCAAATTCTGTACTTCGTGGAAATTCTGTTAGGTGTGACATCACACCTAACAGAATTTCCACAAATTATAAAATTTGCTCACACAGTCGGAGTTGGGCGGAGGTGAAGAGTTTTTGAAATACAGGATGGTGCACAAAATGTGCACTATACTTGCTTTACATGCACATTAATTTTTTTTTTAATTAGTACAAAACTTGTATGGAATTAATCCTTAATTAATCACCAAAGCCTGGAAAATTGTCTCTAATGGATAACATTCAATATAATCATTTTACAACTTTTTAGAGGCCGTGCCCTTTAACTACTTTTCGATAAAAATCTGCACGATGTAAATGAAACATCTTCGAGTTTCTGTCACATTCTTTATTTCCGCAAAAAAAACAACTTTCACTTTATGCTCAACATTTTAAGTCCGTTGTCCGCCATTTTATAGGTGCGTGCGTTTTTACCTCCATTCAATTCGGACTCGTGATGCCACACCTAACAGAATTTCCACGAACTCTCTCAAGAATTTATTCACACAATTAAAAAACCAATACTCCACAAGTATAGTTTTAATGAGATAATTAAATAGTATGACATTTTGTGCGCTACCCTGTACAGTCTCTGTGTCTCCAATTACATTGTTCGACAAAGTCAATTCTTTTCTTTTTACAAAATACCATAGTATACATACCCCGAAGATTTTTACGCGCAGAATGTGATGTTATGGACAGAATTTGCAAAGCACGTCAGGATTTTGAATAAATTGAAGTAAAAATGTAAAATGGATCAAAGACCACTCCAATTTACTGTTACATCTCAATTTATTAAAAATCCTGATTCACTATACATCAGTGTGATAACGTTGTATGTCAGTTTTATTATTTTAATTATCTGCGAAGATGATAGAAATAATATATACTGTTTCCGGTCAATCTCTGGAACGATAATCAAGATGCGTCGCACGTTTCCGAGGATAACTCGAACTCGAGTTAAGAGAAAATCAATCAGCTGTTTCGTAAACTTCGTTAAAAGTTTTCGCGTGTGTGCGTGGATACCGAGCGTATGCTCGGGATGTGTTCCTTGAAAATCATGACTTCAAGAAAGTCGAAGGGATCGTACTTCGCATAGCGGGTTGCTTTGCGAATCTTTTTATAGTGTATGTGATTAAATTGTCGCGTCTTTCATGCTTGGCAGGCAAAGCGTTTGATAATCCCGGATTTTCATATCTCGCAATCTACATAGGCTATATCAGCTCGCTTCGTTGCCCGGTCTCAACGCAACATGCTCACTACCATGTGCAAAACAACCTCGGGCTAGTCGCCTCCATAAAGCTGTACAAAGTTTTAATGAAGGCCATTTTGTCGTATGGCTTAGCTTCACAACAATTTTTCATTTGTGCCGCGGTACATAAAAGCGCACCTGACAATCCATCCGAAAGATAAGATCTGTACAAAACTTAGAAAAACCGAAATTTAATCGTATCGTTGTGTGATACCTATAAGAGATTTTTCCAGAATAAATTACCAGTAAAAAGTATAAATGAAATTATTATATATACATTTGAGTAGATATATAAAATGTTGCTTTTTATAACAACATAAAAAGAACTACTAAATATGAAAATATCAAAATAAAAGATTGAATTTCTTATTAAGTACTTTTACAAACTTATGTTTTTCAACAAGATAATAATTAGTACTCTCTACTAAATAACTTGAATAATGAATACACTTAGCATCGAGATGTTAACCGCTAATTTATTGGACCGTATAAAATAAACTCATGAGATCAGAATGTTAAAATAATTGATCGAAAAATTGGCCACCAAGGACTTCTTTCCTTTCTTCTAACTAGAGATTCTCTCATGCGGCAAGTGGAATATGTGCTGTCGAAAACTAGTGTAAAAGATGGAACGCTGTACAGTGGTCTCCAGAGAGGGACGCAGTGAAACCTCGATATTTACACGTCAGGGGTTGCCACCCCCGTAAAGTACCCAGCGGGGTGCCGCGTGCCAGGAGTGTCTCTTTATTGGATAATAAATAACCTGTTTCATTTATAAGAAGGAGATAAAGTGTGGTAGACTATGTTCCCCAGATAGATCCTTCCTCGCCGACTGCCTTCCCATGCAGCATCATTTCCCGGAAGTTGAAATTGCCAAGTATACGAACTGTACAGCGAGTACTGTCTAACATTTATTTAATATGTCTGACATGACAGAGTTCTTTTCGCTACCAAAAAGTATACGACAAAAGAGAAGAGACAAATATGTGAATAAATATCTTTGTATCCAAGATACGATAGAGGAGAGAAGGTGGTATTATGGCACCCCAGTTACATTTTACACAATAACTTTGTTAATAATCAATATTTAAGTTTAAAACTTTACAATTACATTCATTAAAATGTTGTCGAATCGATTCTGGACTCAAAGTTACGATAATATTTATTAGGTACTTAGGATACTATTAATAAAAATGTGGCGACATTGCATAATGACTCGAAAAAAAAATGGGTGGTAATGTGGCCTTCCATAAAAATAGTCTTAAAATATTATAATAGTTTTGTTTAGAAAACAGTATTTGGTTACAAAATTAACAAAAAAGTAAAACATTTTAAAATGTATGCAAATGAATGTATATACATTCACATAACTTTTGCATATAAGCTGCTCAGTACTAAAAATCTCAGTACTAAAAATAGCACGCGTAATATATAAACTATAAATTAACAGTAGAGCTACAATCGATTATCAAATAATTATTTTGATATATTATTTTGAAAACCTCAAAAAAAAAGTCGTGAGTAATCAATATCCATAGAAAGCCATATTAGCAAAATGCCATGGTATTGTTTAAATTTGCATAACTCAAAATATATACACAAATAACACACTCAAAAATACATATATTCATGTGATAATACGCTCAAGTTTAAAAAAATGAGGGGAAGTAGGTGTAATTAAATGCTAAAGTGTGTATCTCAGAAACGTTTCGAAATACTTGAAAGTAAAAATGTGTTATAATAAGTGCTGGTTATTGAGTATTGGTAATATTAGCGTCATGGTGTAACGGCAAGTTATTGAACTAATAATTCCATAATCATTAGGATTCGTTACATAATAGCGGAGATATTAAGGGAGGCCACAACATATACACTGGCCATAATACCACCTTCTTCTCTAGTAAATGTTTCTTGAATTTACTATTCGCAAACGTAATTATCATCCGATAAAGATAATTATAAAAATTAAAATGTGCTTTGAATTTTACGTTCCAGCAGAAATCAGAAATGAATTCATTCTAAGGAAATATATTTAGTTTTATATATTCTTTATGTACACATATATGAGGGAAAATATATATTAAGGAAGTATATATTAAGGAAGTATTCCGATATCGATTTATTAATTCCTCCTAAATAATAAAAAAAATTGGAATGTGTGTCACAAGAGAAAAAAAACGAAAAATTTACAATCATTAAAAACGTTAATTTAAAACAGCTTTACAACATTTTCCAATTAGACGCGAAAAAGGTACTATCATTTTAAGCTTCGATGCTATGAACTAAGATTCGAATACCGTGCTCAACAAAGTCATTACATCGCAACTTATCATTGGTGTTGTTTTCTGTAAAAGAAAGTTCAATGCCTAACCTAAGATGGCTTATAGTTCTTGCAAAATGTCCTGTCGTAATTTTCGATAGACTAACTTTATGGTGGCATAGCATCGTAAAGTTAAGACAGCGACGATATTGGACATTTGAAAATTGAAAGAGAAAGAGATAAAGAAACTGGATAGAAATGTACGTGTATATGTATATATATCAGATCTGTTTGCCTGTTTTATTACATAAACGAAATTGCAAATAAAAGAAGCGTCAATTCTGTTAAAGGTTTGTCCATTCTGTTAAATAAAAATAAAAATTTAAATAAATATTAATAATTTTTATAATTTCTAATATCTTTCTTTACAGCTATCTTGAATATTCTGTCATCATGTATCATATATATATATATATTATTTAAAATAATTCTAATAATTTTTTTTCATATATGAACTTGAATAATACACATATAAATCTCATAATTAGAATTAATTCTAGGACATTGCTCTCTATAAATATCTTCTTGCGAACGTGAAACAATGATGAAGCATCACTACGTTGCACTACGAAGAATCGATGACCAAACTATAGGCTCGCATTGCGAGCACGTCGGAAACGTCAGTGGATAAATTGACCGCACGGCTTCCTTTTCATAGCACACTCCGCAACTGCAGGTTCATTGTATACATGTACTTTTCACGTTGGTTCAATATGTTTCGATCGATTCGAGAGATTGCGTTAAGTTTTGTGCGAGCAGAATAATTACATATAAAATATATATGGCATAAAAGTAATAATATGACATTTCAATAGCATTTTCCATAATAATGGTAATAATTCTCTATAATAATGGTAATAACATTCCCAGTCAAGAGCATAGTTAGAATACTTTTACAAGGCTTAAGATAATATTATCTACTATTTTAGCTGAGAGTCATAAATACGCATGAGCTTTACCCGTAGAGCATTATTAAAAACGCAATACTTAGGATACAGCGAACGCTGCTAAACAACTATACCAAGTTTCGCGTATAGCTACAGTCTTACGCAACGCAACCGCGTCTTATGCAAACTGAGTTATGGTAGCTTTATTCCATTATTTTTGTACTGAGCGCAAGAGAGTTCCGCTTTACTCGTTGAACTAATAAGTATACTGTGCAATGAGTATATACGATAAACTTTTTAATAACCCCAGTCTTTTCCATTTATATTTTTAAAAATAGTCGACGTTATGTGGAAGATGAGTATAAAACGATTAAATGTCAACGCGAAGGCTCTCATTTAGATAAAAAAGATAAACCGAGCGTAAAAAATGATTCGTATTAATTGAATAGGATTACATTGTGGATGATTCTTACAAAACGCACTCGAAGAGCAATATGCAGTAAATTATTGTTAGACTGTCGATATTATTTAAGTAAAGCATCGCTGCATAACCACGACTCGTTTCTGAATGTTTCCTTCCACGAGCGATTGTGTGTCCCGAGAATTTTTATTGCGGATCAACGTATTCAAGGGATTTCCTTCGCACTTGATTTACTGCGAGATACAGAACCGGCACACACCGAGCGTGGTTTTATGCTCCTGGCTGAATAATAGTAAAAGCACGGCGTCGTAAAACTGCAATCAAATAATGCATTATCGTAAATATACGGCTGTATAATGTCTGTGTAAAATTCTGATGGTTTATATATCTCGTTCACGGCCAGTATCTACGATCCAGCAACAATGCATCATCTGAAAATGGCGCGTATCGCGATGCTGGTTTTGCCACAAATCATAAATAATGATATCGACTATAACTGAAAATTTTTTAAAGCTGATGTACTTTCAAACGGCCAAATTTCCACTGTAATTATTCGAATAAATATTTTATCTGTTTTTACGCGGAATGATAAATTTTTTTTTTAATACAAAGGGTGAGAATATAAAGGATTTATTTATTTATAAAATTAATTATACTCTGGGTTCTCTTTTACGTACAAAAGAAATAATAATAACTTTATTGATGCCAACACTATAACAAAAATATATGGCAAAATTTAAAATAAGAAGAGATGCACAACTAAAAGGCATCGGCAATATACTGTCTAACAACTTAAATATGAAAAAGTAATATAGAATAAAATTGAAACTAAAACACAAATTAAATTAAAAATACAAACGATAAAAACTAATTTAAAAAACCAGATCATAAAAGAGATAATAAAAACATATTTTAAATTACAAATACGCGCGCGCACATACATTATTATTGAGATAAAAGATTAAGAGCTCATAAAGGTTATACTTCTTACACACAGAAAAATACACGCAAAATTGTACAATAAAATAGATCTGTTAGTATAAGAAAAACAGCAAATCATGAAGTTCTAGTATTCATGGCTATCGACCAAGAGGAAAAAGTGGGATGCTGAGAAGTAACGCGACTATGTACCAAAATAATCGGAAAGAGAGAAGAGAAACGAATGAAAAAGAGCGAAGAAATGCATTTTCACGATACGCGGTCTGCTTTTCCCGGTGAATGAAAAGCAAACAGAAAAGTCGCGTCTTCCTCGATTCTATGACGTTCCATCGATCGAATATGCTCGTCTTTTCCTTCCCATTTCATTCCGCGTCTTCCTTTTTACCTTTCGCTCATAATTCTCAAGACACCTCGCGCCATTCTTTCCACAAATGCAATAAGCGCTACAGAGAGAAAAAGAGAGAAAGAGGCGCGGGAGCGAAAGGCCTTGAAGTGAACACCTCGGGAGAACTCTATGTTCTTCCGGTGACGCTCAATTATTACTCGTGCACGGACCAGGTCAATCTCAGGCTACTTTAAATTACTTACTCGGCGCGATATTCCGGAGGGAGCAGAAACTTTGTCGTGACTCTCCTCGGGGAAATTTCGTACGACAGATCGAAAACTAATTCGTCGCGCGAGGATCAAAACTAAAGCGGAATGTTGGAGACAATGAACGAGACGCAACGAGACGGTAGAAACGCGAGATGCACGAGAAGGATCGAGCCATTATTCTCGAGTGGAGTTTTATGGAATCGCACGTTAGGCGATGCTGTCGTAAAATGTTGTTTCAAGGAGGAGGTAAACGAGAAGAAAGGCGATCTTTCTCCAATCTATGTTTCGCACCGTGCCGCGTTATGCATCAGCTGAAGCAGCGAACGATGTGATGATTTGGTGCACAAAACAAGCGGAGGAAATTGCCAGTTAGTTGAAGATTCGATTTTTCAGAGCCAATAATAGTCGATCCGCAGGACGCGATGCAGAGAGGGTAACGAAAAGTGGTGGGTAAGAGAAACCAGAATAGAAGGAGAGGGAAAGGAAAAGATAAAAAAGAAGTGCGACCTGCATAGAACGGCTAGAAAGCTCAGCGTAGGAAATGAGATCTACAAGTGAGCGAACTGGACGAGCGCGGGTATAACGCCGAAATGCAATTTTCATCCGGCAGTCGCCCGCTTCTGCAACGCTGCGGCCGAGGCAGCGGCAAATTCTCTCCCTCTTCACTTCCCTCCTCAGCTATCCCAGGTTTTTTCCCACACATCACCATTTTCTCGATATGTTTACCGGACTGATTGCATTCGCGTAGACAAATAATCTGATATTACGATGAAACAATCCAAGCGTGATGTTGCGAAATGCACGTACTGCTCGCGCATGGTAACGTGTTATACAAAGAACGGGGATCCGATTTATTTGTACACCGCAGACGATTGCCTGATGATGAATCGCATGACACATCGCGAAAGTACACATCGCAGAAGTTTAAAATGAGAACACGTTTATTTTTCCAACAGACCATTATTTTTTGCGCCGCTATGATCCTTGTCGAGCATTTCTTGTGCTGGACGGGATAACGAAATTCACGAAACACACGTGGGATAAAAAACGCACAGACAGGAGCATAGGGGGAGATGTGGAGAGGTTGTAGAGAAAAAGAGGGGGGGAAGCGAAATAAAAAAAAAACGAACGACTGGTTACCACTTCATTTCGAGCGCAGTCGAGCTACGGCTAATTAATGCACTTTTGTCGGTTTGCTGCGACCCTGCTCACGCTATGCACGAGAAACGCGATGTAGAAAGGGTGGTTGAAGCAGAGAGAAGAGTCTGCATGTGGTAATAAGATTGTATTACGTCGACTATTCTTGTATAATATTCCGTCTGTTCTGTCATGTTATGCACGAAGGAATACATATTCAGTAAGTGAAAATAGATCGTAACAGTAAAAAAGTGAAGATGAAGATAAAATAAAATAACATAATGCAATATAAATGTGATTATTTCGAAAGATTTCTGTGATAACATTATTTTATGGAAATTGTGAAAACTCTAAAGTAGAAAACAAGCATTGGCGGGTGTGGTTAAAAAAATGCAAATTATGGATTTGCAATTATATTGTGCCGTTGAGTTTATGCATTAATTTTACCGTCTATATGTCTATTCCAAAGATGAAAGAATTATTAAAAAGTTACAGACGAAGCCGAAAGTTGATTAAAATTCCTCAGTAATGCTGAAATTTATAAATAATTCTTCTTAATTACTTTTTCTGCCCTTTCATCGCGATATTCTCTATAAAAGTTATAAAACCGTGCAGAATACAGGCGTATGTGTACCGTAACAACACATTCTTTTACAAAACAACATTCATATTCATGAATACGTGTTAGATCTCCACTCATCCATAATTTTTGTTAAAATTGATTCGCAAGTACAAAATGGAATAAACGGGAGATTTTCTACAGAAAATCGATTGATAATTACAAGTCTTTTTTAAAGTAATTATTCGCAACAGATTATAAAATAATAGAAAATGTCAAAATGATTTGTGGGATAGAATATCTAAAATAGCTATATAAATTGTTCAGGAATGTCATCAAATACGTATTAAAAATATATGAGGTGTACACGGTTTATGCAAATAGTTTATCCATTAAATTTAAAATTATCAATTAAAATTAATCTCAGAAATATAACTTAATTTAGCATATTCACAGTGTTGGGTAGTATCTAGATACATGTATAGAGATACAGTTTGTGTATCTAACCTGTATCTGAGGTACATTAAAATTCGAGTATTTGTATCTGTATCTAGATAAAAAAAACACAGCATCTGAACTGATTTTCAAATGCATTTTTCAGATACATTTCCTTAGCATAATCATAATTCCATTTTGTGTATGATTGTTAATTGATTCCATTTTGTGTACACTGAAAAAAAAGATTGGCTGCTGCAGCAAATTAGATGGTAAAATATGGCATAGCATTTTTAATTGGTTGCAGCAGTCAATTTTTGGTTGTGTTAGTCTATCGAAATCCTATATTGACATTGCAGATAGGATTTATATATTTATATTACAATATATTGCTATTATGTATTTGTGTATATCAATCAAATTTTTAGTATAATATTTAGAGTATTTTTACTTAAATGAACTGTACTTAAAACTGTAAAAAAATTGTTCCATTCTATTTTGAGAAAATATATGACTGTAATTGTCTGTATGAAATACAATTCGGATTTGCGAGTCTTGCATGTTTGAATTATTTAATTGTATGTGTTGTTAGTGTATTGCTATTAATAATGATTATACGTCTATTTTTGTTAATCTTTTGGAATTTGACAACTTGAAATAAATGTAGTTATATATAATATCTTTATGAAAAATGTTACGCTGTCACATTATACATAGTATTAATGTACTAATTCCATAAAAGGATCCCGCACAAACCTTATGGAAATTGAATTTCGGTCGAATTGGCTGAAAATTTGATACGTTGTAGATCTTGTCGTCTTGACAAAAAGTCTCCACGGGCATGACCTCCTATAATGAACCATTTGACCTCTACGAGGCATCATTTTTAAAAATGAACTAATACTCAATATCTTATTTTCAGCGAGTACGGTGCATTCCTACGTCATTATTTGCACTTTCTATGTATATTTTTAAGTAAAAAAAAGTTATTTACGGTTTTTCTAATTTTAAGGGGGATTATTAGCGTTTCAGACTGATTATATTAAAAATCTGAAAAATTATTGGCGCGCAATCATATCTGAAATAAATTGATTTAATAAAGAATACATATTGTATTTTTCGAAACATCTAACTTTGACTGTGTTAGCGCTCTCTATCATATTTGATGTATTCATATATACGGTCGTTTCTTAAGTTTTAGTTATGTTTAAAAAAAGAAAATTGCAAGAAGACGTACTCGCAATAATCAAGCACCCCGATATGTGAGAGGCGAGGGAACTCACAATAATCAAGAACTCCGATTTGTGGGAAGCAATCAAGTCAATATTATCTTTATAACTTTTTACTTAAAAATATAAATAGAAAATTCAAATAATGACGTAGGAATGCATTGTATTCGTTGAAAATAAGATATTGTAGTATTAACCCGTTTTAAAAAATGACGCCCTGTAAAGGTTAAACGGTTCATTGTAGAAAGTTGTGCCTATGGAGACTACAATATATCAAATTTTTAGTCAATTCAATTTCCATAAGGTTTGTGCGGGATCCTTTGATATTTTATAAAATGATAAATTTTATTGCTTGAATTATCGACTGCATCGAAATCGATATATCTTCCATTATTACTTATTGCATATTATATGTACATTTCAATGTATTTTTATATGAAATTATACTTTGTGTGTGTGTGTGTGTGTGTGAAAACCGCTTATTTTATAGATGACTGTCACAGCAAAAACATTTGTCAGGAAATGATAAACTGATGAGATACGTATCGAAATATAATCAATTTTACAGTGTAATATTTAGAGCATATTAAAAAAAATCGAATAAGATAATTCATACCCAAATACAATGGGAAGCATTTATGAAGATAAAATTTCAAAAATCAATAGACAATTTGACGAAATATTCTTATTAATTAATAAAAAATAGAATTACTAAAGTGTGAGGCTCAAAATATGTACATAAAATGTATATCACATCATATTATATATATAAAATAATGTAATTTTTGTGTTTTAAATAATTATTACATAATAATTTATGATAAAATGCCTTCAAATCTATATTCTCTCGATTATTAACATATCAAAGCGCTTAAACATTCATAATTAGGTATACTACTAGTATGTATTTTCCCGCGAGCAAATGAATACCACTTTTGTCCGAACATATATCTGAAGATTTTGTATACGGGCGCGAGAAAGAGAAACAGACTTACCAAAGAGCCAACTGATAATGGTGAACCGCAAGGTTCGGCTGCGACGTGTCTTTAAGGAAGTTTGCGAAGTTGTAATGCATCTTGGCATTGTAGGGTAGAGACCGCAGTCCCGCTCTGAAACAAGACGATTTGAGGTTAGACAAGACCATCCTCTTGACCTCGACATGATCCCTACCACCCTTGTCATCTCGTATCTACGTTAGTTATGTTTTGCCTTCCTATACATAGGCAATCGGCGCTTGTACCAAATTCTTGAACGTATATATATATATATATTATACATAGATATACACACTGCTGGCATGGTGCCAATCTCCTCTTATTTAAGTCAGAACTAGACACTCCCCGTAAATGTCCACCCCATAAATGTCTTCGCGTGACAAAATCATTTTTGTCGTAATTGCGAGGCTCAGGTATGATTGCGTGCAATGTACGAACGATTATTTATGTTTGCTATTAACACGAGGACTTTATTCAAAGCAAAGAAGTTTCTCTTTTCGAACGGTTAATAAAACATGAGACACGTAAATCTGTTGTCACGTACTTGATTAAAGTTTCTCTAGATGTCCAATCGTTATTCCGAAGAATCGTTCTAAAACATCCTAAACCGAATAAGAGAACTACGCCTGTAGTGATCCAGCTTTTCCGTCGTGGTACAGCGGTCCAGCTCACCTGCATGCCGTAGACAACCAAAATAATCCACCCAACACTGTAAAATCACATCGAGAATTTATGCCATCCGTTGCAATAATTCTAAAAGTAAAATATAAACCTTAATAAAATTACCTTGGTGTATATAAAACCCGTTCAGCCACGACAAAACCCACAGTGACAAAAAGATTGGATGCAGGTAGGAACGGCAGCACCAGGAACATCCAACCAAGAACAAGAGGCGGATGCCTTTGTTGCTAAAAAATAATATAAGACATATTATTAATAAATTCAGACATTTATTAATAAATATAGTTCAAATTCTCGTTAAATCCGACGCTACTGCATCGAAATCTCTTCAAGCAAACTGTTACATAAGTTTCTTCATCTTTACCGGATGAGTGTACTCGATTAAAGTTTATGTTATACTTAAGTAAGTTGATGTTGCTTTTACGCAACTCGCATACTCGTAAAATTATGTTTAAATGCATTCGCAAGTTTTAAATGTATAACGAGTAATAATTTAAAACGATATATCTCGAACTGCCGCTTCTTAATTAACTTATTCAAAAGATAAATTTTAGAGTTAAAGAAAAGTATATATATATATATATATACGATTATATACACACATGTATATAATCGGAGAAATTTTATATAAATAAATAAAATTAAATAACCAAACAAAATCGTGCATAAAAGAATTATTTATAGTAAAATGATATTTTAACTTTACAAAACAAAATATTTTCACATTTGCTAGAAAGAGTATATTGCAACAAGCAACAGTTTTTAACGTTTCATTGAAAAATAAAGAAAGGAATGAAGCTTTTTTTAGTGATCTTATTTTTCTCCTATTATTTCTGTGTGTGTGTTAGAATATTATTTCATCTAAGTAGTTTCCATCTAGCATCGTGATAAATTAAACTATACAAGTGTAAGTGGTTAAATCACACGTAAATAGCAAAAAGAAATATCTATCGACTTTTGCAAATTAATCCACATAAAGAGAGCCAGACAAATATATCCAGATATTCGCTTAAATTACACGAAAAATGTACAAGTAACAATTGAACATATTGGAAAAAAAGATTATTGCAACTTTAAACGATTGGATTGCTATTTATTTTTATGACTTGAGCAAAAATAAAAGCTGCTAAAGCAGCATGAAAAAAGTTTGTGATAACTATTATATAATTTTGTTTTAACAAATGGGGATCTTATTTAGTCTGATCTTTATTCAATTCTATTACCTATTTTCATTTTACCGATCATTACGACACATAAAAATAACAAAACGTTTTAAAATCGAAAAAATCGCTTGTTCTGCATTAAGAATTCAAACTAGTACATTGTTATCCGCTTATTATATCACAGAATAAATGTTTAATACGATTCCACAGTGGTCAATACTACGGATGCTGAATGTTCGTATACGAAGTTATTGCATAAATCAGAATATCAGAAACATGTATCGCGTCTAAACTGCAGATTACTTCGAGAGAGAAACATGTTTACGAGACAAATGGAATGCTTCATAAACCTACGGTATCGCACGACACGCACGGATCGTTATCCCACGATGATATGAAGAGAATACCGGACTGCGACATGCATCTTTACAGGTATATGCATAGCGTATGCACTTTCGTGTAACAGAAGGTAAAAAGACAGGAAACGGTATATCAAAATGGAAACACATAAAATGGACAGACGCAGATTCATCTACAGCTTGTGCATCTCGTGCCTCTCATGCCACAGAATCGTATGAATTCGAGATAGGAACGAGAGAGAAAAATATAAGAAAAAGTTTATATTTCGAAAATTATTCAAACCCGAAACAAAACGTGAAAGATAGATATGATCATATTCACATAGTGCATCAGAGAGGAAATTTCAACAACGAATATTTTGTGACAAAATTAGGTTCAATATTCTAAATCTAGACAGAGAGAAAAAAACTGCAGTCTAATTTATTGGAAGCGAGGATACAAAAATAAGACGAGGATATGAACATCAATTTAAAAATCGGTAACATTTGCTTCTAATAAATAGGTTTATTATCTTGATTAAAACACAAAAACAATGGATTTAATGGATTTTCTACTTGAACACTTTCGACTGATTTACATCATGAAAAAAATATGAAAATAAATAAATAAAACGAGTATACAGGAATAAAAAACATACGAATAAAAATAAACATTTTAACATCGACGGAGTTCAACGTTTTACTATCTATTTCACATCGATGGAAACGATGAGAAAAGTTAGGAAAAAAAAGGAACATGTTAATAACAAAAATTTCCATGAGCATGTCTCCGCGAAAACTGTGAAGAGATGGATATCGAGCATTATCATTTGAGGGATCAGAGTGTTGCCACCAACAATGCGATGTCATTCTCGTCGAGTTTATCTGATGAAAAAGGGAGCAAGCATACAAATAATTTGCGTTGCCATTAGTCGATGATGGATCGGCTACAGTTAAAATGAATTGAACACAACTATAACATTCTAGGAAGAACTCATCTTATAATAGATAATATGATGCAACGTCAACGGAGATTGAGATGGGTTTTAGTGGAATTAAAAATCATCCACTGGCCGATGTATTGTCATCCTATACATCACGCTATCTCATGCGAACTCAAAATGGAAAATCAGAAAGTCCTTCACAGTGTTAGCGGATACCAATATTCAACTATCGCTTCAATCGCAATCAAACATTCGATAAATGCAAAAACGCAGACGGAAAGTCAGAATTAAAAGAGAAAAAAATTAAGAAGTTACCATCAATATTGCAAATACAGCGATTTCAATTAACAATAAGCGTGAATATTTCAGAATTGTATCATCAAATATCTTTGTGAAGAAAATATTATATAAAAACCAAAAACAAACTGATGAAACTGAAGAAAAGTCATTAATATATTTACAGAAGTGATCAATATTGATGATCGCAGTGCAGAAATATGAATGCTAAAATATCATACGTTCAGAAATAATAGAATTAGAATTAATTATTAACGACAAATTGAAAAATGAGAAGAATTTATTAATAACGCTGAAATGTGAAAAAAAAATTGAGAATGATTATTTTCAATGCATGTGAATTCCATAACACAGCCAGTATAAAAAGAATAATAAACCTGACTAACGCAACTATCATAGCTGTCATAGCAAGTGTTATAACATAAAAAATAGCAAAAAAATGAACGTAAAAGTGACACGAAGGAAGATACATCACAACCGCAACAGAATAATTTAAATGTTTGAAAGAAAGACAAGATAATTGCTCGTATGCTGTTGTCGACAGAAAAAACCAACTCCACGAAATGCGAAATGCATGTCTAAAGTTATGGAAGAGGTAACGTCATTCAACTCATGTACGGAACACGAACGTATTAGCGATATTATAAAAGAAAGTTGGAAAGTTTCTTCGAGCGTCGCGATGTCAGCGAAGACGATGTCTTCCAGTTTAAAAAGTTTAAAACAAATTTCAAGATAAATTAATGCGAAATTTAGTGACATAATTCCTAAGCAAAATCACAGAGAGACAAAAATAAAGAATTTAAATAATTTTTTTTTAAAAGGAGGAAATTATTGCGGAAATTTATATTATATATTGAGGAAATTTATATTATAAATTTATAAAAATCAGTCATTTTCGCGATTTTTAACAATCTTAAAAATGTACGACAAGATGTACAAAGTTGATTTGTATAAAAGAATTCAATGTTTAATTCTGGTTGTGAGGCGCACATTATAAACAAAAATAGATATGCATAGAAAAATAACTTTGCAAATGTTAGAAATATATGACTATGTCAGTAAAAAGAAACAAGCACTAGCGTTATCAAAGACGAACATCAAAGTAATGTAACGATGACAGCATCGTTATCCAATTCACGTGCAGAAGCATAGACAGAACACGAATACAATACAAATCTTCAACGAGAATCCATAGAAATGACATTCTCTGGCAAAGTAAAAGACCGAACAGAACAAAGTAAAAATAATGTTAGTAACAATGAAGGAGCTGTCACAAATACTACGGTATTCGTAGATGCAATATCTCAAAATGGTATCGAAAACATAAATAAATAAAACTTGTCAAAAAAATATCGTCAATTTGAACGTTGAATCATGAATAGATAATACATTTTATTGAAAAATCGAACGAGATAGTAATGAGTATGTACGGATATCGGGTGCATCATTAGTATCTGTCGATAATCTCTCTCAAAAGCGAAAAGATAATTTTCGATCAAATTATCCCAGGTAACACGTATTGTCTAGAAAATATCTTTATGATGTCTTTCAGATATCTTTTAGATATGTATGTCTCAAAAGACATTTTTATGATATTTTTTAGGTATGCTCGTGTCTGAAAATTAGAAATTTTAAGAAAAATATATTGTATATTGATTATCAAAGTTAAAAGATAATAAAAAGCAGAAAATATGATAATATGGAGGAAAGATCTGTAGCAAAGAAGCTGTAGTATTAGCGAAAATGAATTTGCAGAGAATATGCAAATAGACAAAAGAATATAAGCTGATAATGATAATAAGCTAAGATAATAAGTGAATAAGATTTTTTGCACTGTGATTGTTCCTTTCAAATAATTAAAGAATGTAATACATACTATATAATAAGGTATTTATCAATTAAAATTATTTTAACAATTCTATTTTTAGAAAATTTTTATATTATTATTGAATAGATTATTTTAATAAACATATCATTATTTGGATGTCAAAATGTCGACAAACAACGTTAACTTGTTTAATGAATAGAAATATGTATAACGTTACCGATCGATATTAAAAATATAATTCTGACATGTGAAAGTAAGCATCGTTATTTTAAAATTTACCAACAATTTACTCACAATAATTTATTTAATGTGATGACATGTGATATATTTATATTACGTTATAAATCTATTAGACAAAATCTTAGGAAAACATTATCCGACACTTCTTACATACAAATATAATTTCTTTATCTCGATTTTCTGTAAAACAGATATTGTAAAAGTTAACGTTCTTTTTCTCTCTCATGTTGGGATAAGAAAAAAATATAATATATATATGTTTTGAGACATTTGCGAAATCTAACTGTGCTAATAAATTCCCAGATATACACACGAGACGACAGAAAGCAATTACATTTGTAAAAAGACTTTTCCCTTCATAAATACGCTACATGCATAAGAATAAGGATGACCTCGTTTGAGAAGAAGACATCTGTTTCCACTTCGTGCCTGCGAAGAGGTAGGTAACTGGCGCGGCGGTTAGTCAAGCGTGTGAGATGACATTAAGAGCACAGATATGACCTCTTTGAGGAAAAATGACCATCGACGTACAGACAACGAACCTTTAAAGAGGTCATTATGTTGAAGGCTCAACGACCGTCACGGATGATCCCAAAGACACAGAAGACAAAAGTAATTTACGAGATACGCAAGTTATCGTTTGACTTGGAAACTATTATGTCATATAGTTACTACGAAACTTCTTTTATGACTCTTGAACCGAGCACAATTTTATCACTGTAGACGATAGTCGACAGGTATTGGAGTACTACGTTTCTTATGTTATGCTAGGTCAATGGTTGAAACATTTAACAGCAGGATGACGTTTCACAGACGATAACTGATGGTCATTCCGCTTTATGATCTCGTAAGGTGACCAATAACATTGGCAAATCTACGATACCAACCTCTTGAGAAGAATACTTTTTTTATGTCGATTCGATAAAATAAAGTAAAGAAATTTATGTAAATTTCAGTAAATCTCTTTACTATTAAAGTCTACTAAAACTTAATATTATACCGTAAAGAAGGTATAATAAGCGATTTTTCCAACGCTTGAAAGAATATTTGTGCATTACTCACAATTCATATGTAAATATTCCGTTTAATTGTAATATAATAATTTAATTATAATCTGCGATTATTAAATTTTACTTACCTCGAAATCCGTAAAGGCTTTGTACGTGAGAACCAGACAACCGCCGAAGAATATACAGGTGGCCAGATTTCTGGTATCCGTAAAAGATGTAACCAAAGGAACAGATCCCATTTGCCAATCGTGCGAGAGTATAGCCGGACACAGCAGCAACCAACAATTCAACGCTGCCAAGTAGCAAAAAGTCAACAATCTGAAATCAATAATGACAATTATCATTAGATTATAGTACAATAATATTTTAATTGATAATAAAAGTATTGATATTATAATTATAACCTTTCGAACCTGACAATAGAATCCATTGTAGAATCTATTGAATAGATCTTTTGAATTCACTCAATTACAAATTTCTTTGTCAAAAATGTCAAACGGTTCAATTTTCTTTATGTTACATTCACAAAGTTGGATTCATATTAAATTATTCTTACTAAAATATACGTAATATTTATTCTTTTTTATACAAGTTATGTCATTTTGGTTCCTTAAACTTAATTAGTGTTTTTTAATTAACAGAAATTAAATCAGTCTTACAGACTTACAAGTAAATCTACGGACATGTCACTCACCGATTTTAATGAAACTTTGCATATTTGTAGAACTATGAAAAATATTTGACACATTTTTCTTTATCGACAAAGGTTCGCTCTGAAGGGTGAAAACTATCCCTTAAAGGTAAGGGATAGATTTAATATATTAAGTGAAATAAGCCATATTGGATCGGCCATTTTGAATTTCATACTTTTGACATAAGTTTGACATTTAGTTTCAGCGACCCCAAAAACCCCCCAAAACCCCCTAATCCACTTTACTTTTTAAAATTTTCAACTTATTTCACCTAATGTATTAAATCTACCCCTTACCTTTAAGGGGCAGTTTTCACCCTTCAGAGCGAACCTTTGCCGATAAAAAAAAATACGTGTCAAATATTTTTCATAGTTTTACAAATATGCAAAGTTTCATTAAAATCGGTGAGTGACATTTCTGTAGGTTTACTTGTCAGTGTCAATAACTGTGTAAAAGATTTTAGTGTCAATTTCGGAGGATTGTATGCTATATCCGTTTGATTTTGTTCTGAAATAAATTGTCACATTCATTTGAAGTTGACGAACGAGTTCGTCGTCTTTTTTCCGAAGAAAATTGGCTGCTCGATTGTCGCGATGGAGGCAAGTTCTCGCGATCGGTATTGTCCTCTTGGCGTGAGGTGAAGAGGTCGGTCAATGAGGCCTGGAGTGGTACCCTCTAGTTGCTGACATCGAGGTTCCATTTTCTCACTATCAGCATCTACCGATATAATCACCGATATAATGCCCTCCCCTAGTATCTCTACAGCAAGCGTCTGTACGATATTCTCGGTGTATCGTCGCGCTTCTCGGGACGGCTTACTCGGCAAGTCTATTGTTTCTTGAACAAGCTCACGCACACTATGGGCCGCATAACGCCCCAGTAAATATTCGCCTGCGCCGTTGTGAGTGTTAATTCCAATGGCTCATGAGTCCTTCTAATTGTCCCTGGCGCCAGATGCGGCGACACCCACAGCATCGGCTTTATTCACCGGGTAGCCGAAAAGTGAATGAGTAACAACAGGACATGAGATGTAAGAGATTTTAAGCCCGTTCTCCTAATAAATTACGTTACGGTTGATACAAAAGCATGAACTTATCTGCGTGTGAAGATAAGAGAGACATCACAAATTACGCTGGAAATACGATGAAGATTTATAACTGAGTGTGCTATTACATCGCGATTGTTATATATCATCGCAGGTTAAATAAATTTTCTCTGCTAATTATTTTTGATAACATATATTCCGCCAGTAACATGTTACTTTTTAATGTATCGTAACGAATCACTGTTTCCCCTAAATGGTACATCAAAACGTACTGAGAACTGACATTAAAATTTAAATATAGAGAGACTCCTTAATTGCTCTCTCGGCGCAAGAAAAATCTACATTCTGTACAGCAATTGTTCTAAATGTTCCACGATTAACGACATTTATTCCTTTGTTATTTCGTGCTTGAGCACGTATATTGTTACTGCTACTTGCTAATTAATATCCATCTCTTGGACAGTCGGGAAGTGAAAAACGCAATGTAACTCGGAAAAAAAGCAAAGACAATAATGTATCTCGGCTCCAAAGCGGCCGTCCTTTTTCTGCATAATTTTTCTTGTCGCCGGTCATCTATATTTTCATTTTGTTGAAATGATTGATGAAAGCTTTTGTATCATGATTTCGCGAGACACGGGAATTGGGAGTTTCTGATGCAGGAATAAGGGGCGATCTGAAATGTCAAAATAATAATTTGTGGCATATGTCAAGCGCGATGCACGTACTGCTATATGAAAGAGCAGGATTTTCCCGAGAAAACGGTCGCATAGAGAGTGACATATTCCCGCACGTCCACTCTTTTTGGAAATTGCGGGTATTACAGAGATTGCTATAAATCTAGGAAGGATATTCTCAGATTTGTGGACTTTCATGGACTTCCATAGACTCGCCCAAACAAATATCCGCTTTTTCAGAGCTAGACCTTTATCACGTAGTTCGCTAGTTGGTAATAGATAATAATAATAATAGTAGTAATAATAATAATAGCCAGAGATGCTATTCTATTTTTGTTTGCCAAACATACATTGTAAAAAATAAAATGTTAATTTTAACATGCAAAAATGTTAAAATTAACATTTTTGCATGTCTCAAAAAGTCTACTATACGACTATAAGTTAAAATTAACATTTTATTTTTCACAATGTATGCAGGGTGTTTCAGATCTAACGTGCACCTGCTAATGGCAGATTCTTGAAGTTATTTCGAGACTAAAATTTTAATATTAAAATGTCGAGGCTATAATAATTTTTGAATTATAATTATTTAAAGTCAGCAAATACGTACGTTTAGATCTGAAAAATCCTGTATAAGAGCAACAAATAAATACAATAAATTATAAAAGAAAAAATAGAAACGAAAAAAGATACTTACTTCTTATATTTTGTATAATGTTTGTATATCTTAACTTACAAATTATTTAATCTCTTTACTTTTGTATGTTAATTTAACATTTATTATCGTCCACATATTTCTTGTATTAATGAAAACATATTAAATTAGAAATATTAAACAATAATAAACAATAATAAACGATTAGAAATATTACATATTAAATAATTTTTTATATTTAATATACAGAAAATTAATCAATTGGTTCAATTAAGACCATTTCATTAAGACGGTTCGCGCCAGACATCGTTTCTTGTTGGTCTTACGATCGTTTGTCAAGCCAGCGAACTTCAGAAAAAGCTTTCCTTTGAAGCCGTCATTCGCGTAGAAACGCGATGTCATTAGCTTTTAATCGGAGCGTTCCATCAATTTACCCTCTCTTTCATTCAGCCGTCCTCTTTTTCCTCCATACCTTCGTGATATGCAGGTATCGATTCTGTCGATGTTTGATAAGCGGTAAACTTTTCCGTCCGTATTCTTACGGTTCAGATATTGTCGGCTTCCAAATTACGCGTATTATGTCAATCACAACGAACGTACATCTCACACACGAAAAGAAGAGAAACTAATGATCGGATTAATATAAAAATTATTCATGAGGCACGTTAGTAATATTATACTTGTCATCCTTTATCAACATTCGCTCAGAATATGTTCGAACCGAAGATGACAATTTTGAAAGCGCTTCGGAACGATCAATCATGGTTGAGAAATTCATGAAACCAGGTGCAAGGTGGAAACTTTAATCGACGCTCGCGTGATAAGTTCTTCGCACCATCGTCCGTTCGTTTCGTCATCGTCGGCACGTAAGAACTTTGATCTCCCGTACATGCTTTTGAATTCAGATGAAAGCAATTTCCCTCGATTACCAGGCAGAGGTGCAAGATAGGCTACGATCGATTCGCACGTGTTCCTAAGCATTCACTTGGCGATTTCGAAGCGAGATTTATTGCATGCATAATCACGCAGCTTCTAAGCACGCAAACTGCTATCATTTTTCTATGTCAAATTTTTCAGATAGTCACCGCATTTGCATAAACGCAATTTCCAAGCGCGAAGTCATGCATCACGTAATTAAAAACACGTGCATACCTGTAACAATTTGTTAGTAATGGTTTTCACACTATGTCAATTGAAATGTAAAACATTTAGATTGAAATGGAAATACACACTTCTTGTATATCTTCTTTTATCGTACAAATCCTTCTAATACCAAATTTTCAAGGTGTAGAATAAATTTAGACGCTTCAGGGTAATAAATTATCAATCTTCTTGCGAGACAGCGCATTTTGTTTCGAGACAGCTCGTATTGCGTGAATAATCGTGACGGTCTCGCTGTAAATCGTTATAACCGAGAGAAATAAATTGCGCGTCTCTGAGTTGTGTTACATCGTTTCTATCATAAATTATCTTTTATATGATCAATAATTTTTCGCCGCATTTTTTTTTCACGTCCTTTTTTTCTCTGTTGCAAAAACGTGACACTGAATAATCTAATTTCCGGGTTATCTCGTTATTCTCATCAAAGAGTCTCGAAAAAGTAGAGGCGATCGACGTTGTTGCGTACGAAGCGATTGACCGGGAAACGACGCGATATCGTGAGAAGAGTGACGGCGCGGGAAAAGGTCTCTGTAATAGAGGTTTATTGGCAATTAATCTTGCGAGCCGGATGTGCCCGCTTCGTCGGGCACGATACACTTCCGTCTCAGCGAGCGACCGGTAAACCGAGGAGAGATGTATTGCGCCGTCCTATACGGAATCAAACGTACGTCCTTCTCTCCGGCCTTCCTCCCGTCGATGCCGAACCTCCGATGTACGTGCCGTGCGTCTTTGTCAGCCGCGCCGGAAGTGTATTGTTCCCCGAGTACCTCCGGTACTCGCAAGGTGCCCATCAACTTTGATCGAGTGGGCTAACATACGTAAGTGACGTTATCTTTTCCGAGTTCGCGTTGCGTAGTGTCTAAATGTGTTAAACCTGACTGAAAGTGCATCTATTTCATCGCGATATAACGTTGACAAAGCGTTGAGTTGATCGCGCGTTACGTTCATGCGTTTATTATAGTTTAGCATAGTGTATTATCGTGCTTTCCACACCCATGTCGAATTATCCAATGCAAAGGTGGTATCCTGAATTACCCCCCCCCCTCTTTCTCTTTCTCTCTCTTTCTCTGTACACAAGAGTATCGATTTTCTTTAATATTTAATAGTTCGATTCTGTTCTGCTGGTGTCACAAAGAGAACAATAGCACGCATCGATGCACCGTTTCCATGAATAGCAGTAATTCCGTCATCAAATTTAACCTCGATGATCGGATACGCGAGCTGCGATATTGCGGTTTGATTTTCAATCGACGGTTCGTCGATAGAAACGCGCGCCACATAGGATTCGAAAAAAGGTCGCGCTTGCCACTATTCGTTACTGAGCTTATCACTGAGTTGCATCGCACGTACTACTATTATAGATAATTATTTTTACTGCGAAACGGAAGACTATCAGCACTGTTATTATTTCCATCAAATCAGATTAATGGTCACTTGCGATGGCTGTAACCATCAGCTCGGACTGAGTCCTCAGTCTTCTAATCAAGCAAATTGTTAAGAATTAAAGGCGAAAACAAAAATGGGGGAGAATCGAACCCAGGAATAACATACGTATATAGACATCGCATTCAACTCGATTCGCGTTTTCCGCTTAAATGCATTCACTCCTTCGTGTTTCCGACTTTTCGTCGTACTACAATCATGTCATGTAGACGTTACCCTTCGGAAATCGGATTTTCTTCTTTCGCCGTTAATGGTTCGTATTAGTCCAATTCGTGTAAGTTGTTTTAATTGAACGTACGTGAGAGCATCGGAACTCTCCTCCAGACCGTAAAGAAAAGAATAATTACGAACGAGCGATAACGCCAACACTGCTTAAAGCCGTGTTTCGGGTTATAAACGCGAGAAACGTGCCGTGCTCATGCCAGCAAGTTCATAAAAGATTCTTGCTAATTAAGAGCATTCGATCGAATGGTGTGTACAAAAGGAATTACATCCATTATTTATTGCGTCTCTGTATATAAAATAAATTTTCTTTGTTTCACCCTGTTATTTATTCTACTGTTTATTTATTCTACGTGTTGCGCTGTTTAATTGCCGCGTTACAACACAATATTTAATTATGCTTCATTAAATATACTCAAGAACCGTATATCTCTCGATTATCCTTTGTACATATATTATACTTCATATAATGTACGTATTGCCAAAGCAACATTCATCAGCTAACGCACTGTGCGCTCAATAGACTATCGGATGGAATTGATGTAACACGAAATTGGATTGAAATGCTATTTGCAGGGCAGTACGCAATAGTTATATGCTTTATCGCTCATAAATGATACATCATAGTAATACCAAATAATTTAATTTATGTGTTTACACTGGTTAATCTTTTAACAAAGTTGTATTTCTTCCTAAACTAATAAATATATTACACATTAACTTGATTAGATACTAATATAATTAAGTCAATCTACGAGGATAAATTTCGCTGCTGTAGTTAAGCTCAATCGCGTATAAACTTTGGCTACGTATGTCCACACATTATTTCTGATATACTCTCGTAGAGTAGTTTCAAACTTTGTGACGAAGGCCGAGACTGGAGCCATTAATACAGTTTCATGTAATTTACTTAAAAACATTAAGCACTCGTCTATCTATCTGTCCAAAATTGCTCCAAGCTGTCCGTATTCTATTACAAAGTACATATTTCACTGAAGATTATACATAAAATATAACCATAAAAACGCTACGGAAACAACACTTGGATATAGCTATCCAATTCGATCGCTTTCTCAATTTGATAACTTTCATAAAAAAAACACATTATGAACAATTTTTTTAAATTGGAACGTCAGACATTAAGAAACCTAACGATAACACGCAAATATATCTTTATTAATAAAAAAGTTATAAGCAATGAAAACAGTATCGAAAAATCATTGAAAGAAGAAAAAGGATATGCCATATCAAAAAGACGTTTAAGGGTTAAGGTATATACAATTATATACATTTTCAAGTAAAGTGAATTGAAAGAGAGAGAGAGAGAGAGAGAGAGAGAGAGAGAGAGAGAGAGAGAGAGAGAGAGAAAATGCAGAAAAAGAGAAAAAGAGAAAATTTTTTTATTCTGTCAAAGAATGCAACTCTGTATCTGTTTTAGCAAATTCTTTCGCACTTTGACTGAAAATAGTGCATTGTCGCGAGTGTAAAAGTAAACAGAGAAAAAGAGGACGATAGAAAACAAGTAGTAGAAAGTGAAAGAATTAATAGATGGATCTCTACGCAGATAATTTGTGGCGTGTAATCCTGATCCAACTATCCAGCTGGAATAGGTAAGGCGTAAGCTACACCTATTTCGCAGTAATTTACTCGACTTCCACCCCTTCTCGAATGAGTAGAGCCGGAAGAGAGGGTTGATTGATCGAAGGCGAAGCACATCGCCTCCCGCTTGCGGCAGGATACGCCGTCAGTCTTGGTTACTAACATACGGAAACTGATGACGATCCAGTTCTACGTACGGACGCGCCAGAATAGATTCAGGAAACGCGTACAACAAAGCCGCACGCTGCGATTTAGCTATTCCACCGCCGACTGCAACCTCTCGTCGCGCGAATACCTCCCCTCTGTGGTCTAGTATCTATATTTCTCCGACTGCACGTTGTAATGAATGGAAGACGTCGGTATGGATGATGACGTACGGAGGTTTCGGGTCTCGGATGAAACATCCAGAGTTCAACGCATAGCCATGTATATCAGATATGTCGTTGAGGGATTGTCAACGACATTCCCCGGTGATGTCTCGTTGCCATATCCAGCCATTCGCGTATCCGCGTTATAACGATATACGGACAAGGTCTCTCAAGGGTTTCAAGTTTATATACAACCCTATTCCCACCTCATAAAAGAAAGAGTAGCGTTCATCAATGCACATAGTCTGTTTTGATAGTCTCCCTCTGAATAGGATAGATCGTAAAGAATTAACGTAGCGATGTTCTATCATGTTATAAAGTGATACAGGTAAATGAAACGAGTATTGAATTGGTATAAGGAAATTTCTATCTGAATATTAATTATTGTACGAATAATCCAATATCAACTAAATACCAACTAAAAATAACATAACATCAATGTTATAATTTCACACTCATTAATTCAACGTACAACACGTATTATATTTATATTGTTGAGTGTAAAATTATAACATTGACGTTATGTTACTTATTTTTAGTTGGTGTACTGCGAAAATATTTATTATATTATTATATATCAATATATCATATAGATATAACTTTCTTTATATATAAATATTATTAATTATTAATGCATATAAACATTTCAATTTCAGTCTCATAAAAGATGAATATTATAATGTATACTAATGTGATCTCTGGAAATACGATTTACGGATTTATTACAGTTACATTAACATCTCACAATGCTTATTGATATATTAATTTTATACTAGATTAATTTTATTTAACTTAAGTTTGAATAAGTGAGCAATAGACTGTCATAATTATAATATGGACGGTCGATTTTTCGTGAATACCGCAGTAATGGTTTAATGTAGCTTGGGTAACTATTTGTAATATTCAAGATTAATATTTTCTATATGCAATAATGCATATACATACATCTCTGCTCGGTTTGTTCAATGAATATTTCATATATTGTTGTACGCACGCGCATGAACCTATGTATTTCTGGAACAATAATATTTACCGGTAAATCCCAGTTGCATTTTGTATTTTGTATTATATAGCACTCTCAAGTGAAATATCGGTGACACCGACGGTAAATGGTAAGAGCTAATACAGTTTCACAGCCACCATTACGACAGACAAGAAATCCCTTAAGCCGTTAGATTTATTCTAGTCAACAATAAAGTATTTATTCAAACGTCATACAGAACGCAATATTAATCTATTAATCTTTCACTGCGATTTATTACAGAACAACTCTTTTTTATACATACTTTTTAATAATATACATACAATATGTATGTATAATAATTTTCAAAATGTCTCGTTCTAATAATTAATATCACACAATCAAATATACACGACAGTGACACGAATACACAATACATTCGTATCTGTATGAAAATATTTACGTAAGAAATCTGACAATGCGGCTTACCCAAAGTGTTCTTAGAGACTATAAGGAATTTATGTCATACAGTATCAGTTATTCTGAGACATTCCGCGGCTTCGCAGCTCGGTGTAAATACGTGCTGTTAACCGCGCTCTACATCTTTAAAGCACCTTGAATCTACCTCTAAGGCATCGTATAGGTACGATGGAGCGACGAATTTCGCGGCCGTACTGACTTAATGTCTTCTAAAGTGGTTAATGGATAATTTAATGTCATTGCGCAACCCACACAGATGCGCGTAGATGAGCGCGTGTCGAAGTAGCTACACGATGAATGACTTACATCTCACGTGTATCATGTCGGTGCTTCCAAGATTGTTCATGTAAGCCACATCAAACGAGATATAATTTCGCCAGAGTATGTAAAGTTCAACGTTTACTCAAGGTTTAACATCATTGAATTTCAAACGCTTAACACTTGGATAAAATCGTTCCATCGACGAACAATATAGATTTAAGAATGATAATTTTACGAAATACTAATCTACACGAACATCAATATTTTCTTCACTACGTATAAAAATAAAGAAATTTTAGGTAGAGACAATCAGCGGCGAAGAGTAGAGAATGGACCAAACTATTGGAAACTAACGAAGTGAAATCAAGTAGTTTCTCCGCACACAATAAACAGTAATATCTCAGGAAAAATCAGTCCAAATGATGGATATCTTTAATATCAGGAATTTTTTTTTTTAAATAAAGTCTCTAAAGACAAAATTTACCACGCTCTAAATTTTGTCATTAGAGAGACTTTATTTTATTCACATTGTATTGAAAGTAAAAAATAAAATGAAATTTATAGAACGAAGGTAATCTTGGAAACCGTTATTATACTCCCATCTATGGTTTGCTATCGATCTATGAGGTAAACCAAGATACCGACAGACATTCTGAAGTCTCGAAACATCCACTCGTCTCTCAAGCATCGGTTAATTGGATACTCCGTAGCTGACACTCTTGGTGATGTTTTCTTTTTACAAAAACGTTTCGTTCTTGTCTTTCTATTCGTCGCAGTTGACATGTAAGTATTTTCTGTTTAGTCTCACAGTTTCCCGAACTAAAAGAAATTGAAATATGACTCGTTGAAAGATAATGTAGCAAGAAATTTTTTTTATGTTCCAAGTCAATGCGCTTATAAACTTTGCCTACGTTCCTTACATGCTGTGAATTCTATCATAAATAATGGAAGTGCATTAAAAAATCATTGCAAGGCGTCATACGAGGAAGAATAAAACTCATCGCGGAAGAAGATGTTGAAGGAAATGGCCCATTAACAATAATGTCGGTAACAAATTTTTTGATGTAAAAGTGAAAAAAGAAAAGAATCACGAAAGCTGTTTGGTATCAACCTTGTTGCTTTGTCCTCGTATATGAAGTATAAAATTTACTACCGTGGGGGATTCGTTAGAGAACAGTGCCTAGCCCTCCGGATATAACTAATTACGCGCACTCAGCGGTGTCGTCGCAGTAGCTTTGTCAGGGGCATTTTATCTCTGCGCCGGAATTTTCACTGTCCAGAAAGTTCTCTGCCCACATACATATACCTATATATGTATTCTCGTTGATCTTGCGAGAGAAAGGATAACCACGTTGTGATAGTTTAGTTCGTTTTCCTTACACGTTACGTAATTAAAGCCAACACACTACATTGCATTAATCGCAAAGTCATTTAAAAAAAATGAGTTCAAATGTGCTAAAGACATAGATTCTACAAGACATTGGCGGATCCAGAAATTTGTCAAGGGGAGAGTCTCTGGCTCTTCGCAAGCCAAATTTTTTTAAAGGTCAAATATGAGAAAAGATAGAATAAATTATTATTTAAATTATTACATTGAAAAAGTATTATTTAGATAAGTAATAGGAAATAAATAATTGGACTCCTTATAATTATATATAAAATTAATGAATTGAAAAGGGGCTAATATGGAGTCAGCGCTGTAAGTAGTGCGCAAAAGTCCTATAAATATTATTTAATAAATGTTAAAAAATTGGTTTAAATTATGGACGTTCTTAACGTTCTGGATTCCTTAACTTTCACTCTCAGCACTCATTGTCTCAAAAGAAAGGTGTAATTTTGGACTTAGCGGACAGAGTGTTTTGGCATTCGCATCCAGAATTTCAAGAAAAAAAATTTGAACTTAGTCATAAAAATTTTAATCGATAATGACTATCCAATAAATTTTATTGTAAAAACGATTAATGAAAGAATAAAATTTCTTATTATAAACAAATCATTCGGATACCACAAATAATAATTCTAACAATAGTCAAGCAAAAAAACATAAAAAGAAATGGTTCACCATTCCTTATGTACAGGGTATCTCAGAAAAATTCAAAAACTTTATCAATGATAGTATACAGAGAGTATTCTTTGTTAGTTTAAATAAATTAAACAAATTCATTAATCTCTCATCCTAATCTCAATCTCAATCCAAGGAAACTTCGTGGATCGAAGACTGTGCTTCCCCATAGACTCGTGCACAATGGACATTTAATCTTAAGATCAAAGAGATGTACTTCCGTTCGGATAATAGATATATGTATTAGGATAGGATATATTATATATTTTTATGTTTTGCGAATTTTGTGCTGAAGATGGCTAAACACAATAGCCGAAACGTCCATAATTTATACCAGTTTTGTAACATCTATTAAATAATATTTATAGAACTTGCTGCGCACTTCTTACAGCTTGACTCCATATTAGCCCCTTTTCAATTCATTAATTTTATATATTATTTAAATGTATAATTTTATAATTAATAAAATGTTTTATTTAAAATTATATTAATAAAAAAAAGAAGTATATAATAGAATCTGTTTTTTTTTAATTTCAGTGTTTCTTAAATTAATAAATATTTTTGGAATATCAAAATATTGTGATTAAGCATTTCAGGACTATTAAAAAATATATATAATATTTTGTTATAAATATTTAAAAGAGATTCCAAGGGGACAGGCCTTCGTGAATCCGACAGTGCCACAAAACAAAAAATTATCTTATAAAACTAGTTAAACGTATCATATACCTGTGACAAATAAATCTGTTCTGTCCAGTTGAATTTCTTGCAGTTCATCTTTCCGCTTTTTCTCTCCACATTAGAGAGGAAGAAAAAAAAGAGAAAAGAGGAATACTACAAGAAGTTCAATTAAAAAAAACAGATCTAAGAATTTGCTCGTTTTCTCTCGATATTCTTCTGTGGAACGCACACCTTCCTTCGACTATCGAACGTTTACTTATGCAGTTATTTAACAGTCTGATTCTAAGCGTTGCATAAACGATGTTAATTATCTGCATCGGGTATATCATCGTGCAATCTTTACGGTGAACTCGCAACGCAAGTTTATGGGAGGAGAATAAGGATGGAATTCCGAGAAGGCGCGCAGGTGCTTGAATAGGACATAAATTATAACAAGAGTATACGAAGTTGCTACGAGAAAGTACTTACGGTGAGAAAGAAGCGCATATGTCCGTAGTTGACTAGCAGTATTAACCGAGCGTGGTATGCGAATATTCGCATACAAAAATACGCCTCAAACCGTAAATCTGCCTTGCTCTTAGGTTAACGTGTGAGAAACGGTTTTGCATATTCCCATAATTTTGAAGCTCGTGAACTTTATACCCTGGCACTTTTTCGCCAGTTATTACACGAGCGTTACAACCCTAGCTGCTATAACCATGCAGTTATTGTCGTTTGAATATATTGAATACATTATTTATTGAATAAGAGAAAAATAAAATTATTTAATTAAACACTTATACACAATTATACACTTTGATTAGTTATAACAGATAAATCGAAGTATCTTCCTTTAATTCTAATGTAGAAAGGTTCAGAGAGGTTTGAGCTTACAATTAGCGCTATTTATCGCAGAAACTTCCGATCATAAGAATTAATTATCCGGCAATAAGACGTCCGCACGAAAATTGATCTGTAGATTTAACGCTTCGATGGATTATCCGGGAAACAATGAGCGTAAATTTCACTTCTCACTCTCGCTCGATAGAGACATCTTCTATATATTTTATTTGATCACTCTAATATAAAGTTTGAAATTTTTTAATAAAATAAAAATTATCATATTTTATGTAATTGTCTCCAATCATAGCTTTATCTATATATAAGATTTTCAAAGATAGAGCGAAATAACAAAGTATTTTGAAGGATGCTTTCAAAGGGCGCTATTTGCAATAAACAGCAAAATAATTTATGCGAACAAATTGAGATACGCGATATTAAAATACAGAGAGTAATACTTCAAAGATGATTGAACAGGACTTTCAGGAAAATGGCCGTAAGAGCGCGCAAATACAAATTTTCTCGTAACAATATTCTCGGTCAAAGGATTACGTCATAAAGACATGCTATTATACATACAGCGATGGAAATAGAAGCGGGAGAGCAAGAGGCGTGATATTACGCTCTATCGCTATCACATGCATGAAGTTCCATCGTTCGTGCATGATTGTCAGTGCACCGTAAATGACTGGTGCTGCATACGTTTGCATTTTCGCATAACGTGGCTCATAAATATGAAAGTGAGTTTCGACATCCTCCTTGAAGGAAATCACGTCAATACGCGACAACATGGTTCGACTAGTTTTCACTGAATTGTAGCACGGTTCCAATAATTCCTGTCCAATGTAAAATCCTACAAGCGTAGTTGACAGCAACAATCTCCTATTGTTAAGAATATTTCGAATTTCGACAATTTACTGTCATTCACATGTTGAATAAAGGTAAATGTCGAAAAAAAGAGATTTATTCTCAGTGTATAAAAACACGATTGAATAGAATTGCGCATGATTATTCTAACACTTCTCTATTGCAGATATATTGATAAAAATTCAAAGTGCACTCTGTCACATTGTGTAACGTCTCGTTGATATACGTATCAAGGACTCACCTGTGATTCAAATTCGCAGAGCGTAGAATTTTCTATAAATTTGTTTTATGCGTATTATCGTAAACGTTACATAATACTCTAGACATAAATTTTTTATGCACGTGCGTTACGGTACCATAAGAAACAAAAGAGATATCGAAATCAAACGGAGAGGAAAGTAGAACAATCTTTTTACGAGGAAACTTACGTTAACCATTTATAGCGTATTCCTTCTGTTTTCCAGGATATTCCACAGTTTCTAAGAGGTAAGCTGTTTTATAAACTTATAAATCTCTCGAGAGTATTCCAAATGTACAAACGTAAAGAAGAAGTTTCAAGTTACCATGCTGCATAAATTCCAATGAACTCTTGCGGCGATTTAAAGAACACAATGAGGTTTTGCAATAACCTCAGTGAACTAGTTCCATCGTCGTTATCATAACGACGTTGGATACATACCTCTTTATTTGATATACAATTCAATTTCTACTATAATAGTGATTAAGAATTATTCGTCAATGTCGATTTTAAACGATAGAATATCCGTAATGTGTAACAGAGTGCATATATCTGCATTTTAAAATTATTAGTTCAAAGATAATTAATATATGACATGATTAATAACATGATTAATATTTATAATAATGTCCCAATGTTATAATAACGTCTATAATTCAATAAATTTTATTATAGACATAATTAAACATACAATTGAGACTGCTAAATTTGGTTATTGACACATTTATCATCAATTATTTATATTTAATTTCTTGCAAATTATGTTATATTCCATAATAATAAAATTAATATGAAACGGGTGTTTTATAAAGATTTTATTGAGAAATCCTAGAACGTGGTAACATTCGTAACATATCGTGCCATCTTACGAAGTCTGCTTACCGCGTGTTAATATTTTACGGCAAAGCCGGCGCAGGTTATGGATATGACACGCGTATGGTGCCCATAATATCATTGCATATGGGTACAGCAATAGACCGAGACACGATGGGGCGGACCCAACGTGGAATTAATCACTGCGAAGATCGTACGCGGTATATACGCGTCTGTCGTAACCGGAGAAACCCTTCAGGCCTATTACACAATAGAGTCGCAATTCGTAAGCCGTAAGAAATTGGTCAATCACAGTTGAATATGATAAAAATAATCGACTATGATTGATTAATTTCTTACGGCTTACGAATTGCGACTCTATTGTGTAACAGGCTTTAACGATTCCATTTATCCTGTACAAGCTTGACGTGGAAACCTCCAATACGCTCTTTCGCTACTCTCGACAATTAGTTTCTCCTAAGATTCGTTTGAAGATGTTGCCGCACATCATAACACACATTTACATTTACATTTAGTTTAATTGCGTTTATAAGTCCGGAAAACCAATTCGGCGCGCAGTTCGAATGACTACAAATATGGTATATATCCATGTACATATATAATATATATACAGTATACGCCAAAAAAATGCGACTCTCTTTTAATCATTATTATGTTTGCTGAATGTGACACAGTAACACAGTGATTGTAATTAAAGGAAATCATATCGAATAAATATTTGGTAAAAGGACAAAATATTTGTGTTATAATCAAATTTGCCCCCGTCCATTCACTTTATTTAACTAAACCGACAACTAAAGTGTTAGTTTGTGAAAGTCACATTTTCTTTTGGTGCATACTGTATGTATATAATTCATATTAAATTATTTAAGTATTAAAGATCCAGCTCCAACCGGTATAGACATTTAATTTCTAGTTCGCATTGTGTTCTCATATGTACGGTCTAAAATAAGATTCTTATTGTTTATAATGAGTAATGTTGTGGAAATTTCTGACTTCTAGTTTGAGCGTCCTACATATTTTGATTTAACAAAATTCTAACAAAATTATTTTCACAGGTGTGTATCTAATTACATTTTAGGTACATACTTTAGCAAAATCGTTCTTTCCGTGCACGTAACATGTTGGATATCGTAAAATTAGATAGCATGTTTGGATAAGGGAGTTAATGTCACAGGACGATGTAAAATCGCGAATCTTGCATGAGGCGAGATTGAAGCGGCACGGGGGCATCCTGCGTTACAGCGAAGTCGTAATTGCGCGTTGTCAGGAAAACGTTGCGAAACCCTTGTTAATAACGGGCGAGCGCGGGATGATTTATATCGTAGCCTATTTAGCGGCGATTAGCGTTTCGCGTAGAGTTACGCGCGCCAGTCGTTCGCTTAACAAGCTTAAACTTAAATTACCGTATTAATCGCGCAGCAGCACCGCAGGGTCTAACCGAGTAACCACCTGAGCGGTCGAGCGGTACACGCGATCGCAAATATGTCGTCCGGTATTTCCGGAACCTCGTAAACGTATAACTGCATTAGAGTGGAAACTCCATGCGCGCGACCTACGACATCCTGCTGGCAAATCTCCTCAAGTTGCAGCGTCACCAAAAGACACGTGCCGCCGCGTGCCGTATGTGCGCGCTCGACGAGGAGGATATTTCGAGGACAAGGGACCGCGAGAGGATCGGGATAACGGAGGGAAGATAGAATTCTGAACGATGTGGGGTACCGTACCGAAACGCTCGTCCGATGTAGGCTTGCGCGATCGTAAATTCCGTGAAACGACGGTACATCCAGCCAAATTATACATGTCGTAAAATATTCCTGCCCGGTTTCTAGCAAGACAGCTTGGAAATATTTCGCCTAATATCATTTCTCCCTCTGGTCTGTTTCTTTCTTTCACTTGACTGCCGAAAGACGAAGAAGGTGGAAAGCTGGAATTGTACCGGAGAAGGAAGATGAATAAATACGACGGTAGTTTGCAAGAGGACAGAACACAGAGAGAGAGAGAGAGTTCCAATATACGTTTCTATATATCATAGAGACGGTAGGGACACGACCATGGGAACAAAACAATATTTTTCAATGTGCTAAAATTATCGAACACACTCTCTTTTAAAACAGTAACTAAAATTTCCGTTCTTCGCGGCATTATTTCTATGAAGTCAGTGAAAAACAAAAGCGCATCTACAGAATGCCATATTTAATTAGCATTCCTTCATCAGTCGCGTTGGAAAGAGAAATCTTACCGTCGGGTTGTACAGTTACGTATGAAAGAAACGCACAGAAACGCGGCTTTTATCATGAAAATGTAATGGTATAACTAATTAATTTTGTAGAGTAGGGAGACAAATTGCATTAGGTTTATGACTACTTCGAACGGTGCGTTTCTGTAATTAAGATAATTTTTACGAGCGTGAAAAGGACTGCTCCGTCCTTTGGCGCTTGTCATAAAAGAACTCTACGAGGTGAATGTATTTCGTAGTCTCGTCATGAACGGAAGTTTTGCGGCGTCGCGTCGAGAGAATCACATCGCGCGACTATTTCCATTTTCCATCTACGTGAAACGTCAGGACACGTCCGTTCCTTGCGAGACGTAATAGATACGGCGGTCATGCGATATCGTTGAACTACGGGATATAGCGGAATCGGATTTACTGGACATGTTCAGCGAGCCGTAAAATCGGATCGTATATTAGAAAATTTTTCGTGGATGTACATCGCGATCTCGGGCTCTCTTCGAACATCCATGATATCTCGTCGAAAAAAATTTCTAAAAACGATAGAATGTCTCGAGACTGTCGAGTGGATTACAACTGCAGATCATGGTACCGCTAGTACCGTCTTCGAGAAAATCAACAGAGAGATTTTTCGAGCAACACCGAAAAGTTGCACCGCATTTGAACTCTTTGGGAATGAGACTCGAACGAATCGGGGCAGCGGGACGCGTCACGAATCTGCTACAAACAAGTAATTGGAATAGAGAAGTTAGGCAGACAAGACTTCTGGTTTAACTTGAGTACAAACCAAAAATCTTTCTCCGGCTGACAGTCGATTGATGTTTCTGAACCTCGGAATGTAGCATTAGAAGACATTTCAACTTACATATTTGTATGTGAAATGAATAAAAGATAGAAGTCTTTATATATACGTGTCCAAATATTGCTTATTCTTTAAGATAATCTCTCTTTCTTGGAAAATGATTGTAAAAAACAAGAGTGTATTAAAAATATTCTGTTTTTCTTCCAATCACAAAATTAATAATGTATATTTTATACACGGAGTGCCTCGAAAATAGAAGATAATAAAACTGCAGCATAAAAGTTCATAAATAAATTAAATAATAAAAGTACTTGCTATTTTTTGAAATAAAATGCTTTTTAAGTTTAAAGATTCAAGATATAACTAATCCTAAATCCGTTGGTTAAAAAGTCATCTACATGGTAGTCATACAATGGTATTAGATATTGAATATTTCGAGATCACACCGACACTAAATAAAACATTGTGATATAAACGATTTTTAACCAATATTTAGAACTAGTTATATCGTGAATTTTTATGCTAAAAACCTATTTTATGAAAAAAATGACATGCATTTTTATTATTCAATTTTTCACGAATTTTCCTGCTGCAATCTTATTATCCTAGAATTTCGGGATATTCTTTCGGAATCCATATAAATACCCATTCTCTTTCATTTTTACGTTAATTTTTCATGAAAATAATCGGATGAATGCTTGATTAGCTGTAAGAAAACATTCTTTCGCAAAGGTGCGAAAGCAAACAATCAAAATGGTATGGTAGCTTAAATGTTTCCAACTGCTGAAAGCACCGGGTGAATACGGGCTGAATCAGATCAAAGGATAAAGTCGTCTTGTTTCCATTGTCATCCAACACTTTGATCTCACGTATACGCGATACGTTACTCCTCAACGAGGGACAATGGTATAAAGTTTCCAGTCGTTCTCAATCGCTGCGAGTTTTGAAACGTTGTAATAGGATTCCTCGTCGCGACTCGCGTAACATAAAGGATTTATACAGATACTCACCTGACGTGGAAACAGGGATGAAAAGCAGCTGGATTATCCTGCGCGGAGAAGTTCGGCAAAGTACCATGAAGTAGAGCGAGCCGTACCACAAGAAGTATGCTAAACTGCAAACATTAAATGGTCGATAAATTTTCATATTGTTCCAGAGACACATTTTTCTTTCAAATATGACACTTATAGAAATATCCAGACACTTTAAAGCAAATGTGGATTTAAAAGCTGATTGTTTGAATTAGTGCTTATATTAATATTCAAATTAATGTTTAAATTTAAATTTAACAACTTGATTTCTTGATGTCTTTAATATTAATAACTAGGAAGAATTTAAAACCTTAAATATAGCAAGTTTTACATGTATATATAACCTCAACAGTGAGTTCATAGTGTGAATATCAAATATGACATTAAGACTGATATTCATGGTCCGTTCTTATTTTAAGAAAGATCTTAAAATGTGTGTGTTAATACGGTTCTGTGATTGATTCATGACATTTTAAGGTTGTCTTAAATATAAAACTATAAATATCTAAATCAAATGTCTCTTACTTAGGAAAATACGCTTGTATTGCGTATGAATTTATTAAATTAAAACTCGCAACTCTTATTCTTTATACTTATAATTTATCATAATTGAATCATAAATCGTTATTTTATATTTATGTGTATATAACAAAAAGTAAAATAAAACAAAATAATTGAACTATACTTTGAAACAGTTTCTCAAATTATTTATTCAGTTTATTGATTCACTGCATGACGGTAGGGGCGTAAATACAGAAAGATATAAACCATTACAATGCAATGAAATGAATCAAAGTAGAGTTAATGTTCCAAAAGTGAACAACACAAAGGCAAAATTGTGCATTCGTATGCCGCGTCCATGTGATACAATTTTCTCTCTACGTTAATTATTCATCATCTGTAAGATACGTGGCGAGAAAGCTAGTAATACATCTCGCAATAATGTTACCAGTCGACGCAAGGCACCAGTCACGTTCTACTAAATGGTTTAATTAAGTAACATGATTCGCGTGTCTGAATAGCAAAGAACGAAAGGTAGTTGCAGTCTCTATCTGTCTCTTTCTCTCTCCCCCCCCCTCTCTCTCTCTCTCTCGTGCGCGCGCCAAGACGTCGTCACGTTCACGCAGAGGATGACACGAGACCGTCGTCACATTTCCGTCACGTTCTCCACAGAGCTCGCTAACCCAATAGACGTCCGTACCATCCTTCGATAGACCGCTCTCTATCCCTTATTCCGGAGTTATCCGAGGGCGTCGTTGGCCCTCTCACTGTCTCTCCGCCTTTGTACCTACGTCGGGGTCGCTCTCGCTCGCATTCTTGTCGGCGGATAGACACGGTGGTGAGTGGTTCTGGAAGGGTTGGAGAGTCGGACAATATCTGCCAATTCGAGGTATTCATATCCTCTAGGATCGAAGTCGACAGACGAGGGTAGCGTCCATCCTAAGCAGTCACACGAACACGTCGTATGTACGTAACGCTGTCATCGAAACGCCGCATCCTGTAGAGACGTTCGACACCAATGCCGGCCTTGTTCTTCGATGGGAAGCTCTTGGAATATTGTATTACGCCATCACGAGGATCCCGGCTGACCTGCGGAATACGGTGAGCGGAACGGAAATTCAATTCCGATAAATATCCGATCCGCACGAAATGTCGTATCGCATATTGATGCAGCTTTTTTTCAACATTGCAAATTTTTAACCGTGGATGAATACACAATTGTAAGTAATGCTTGGATACAGCAACGGAAAGCTAATAAATTACACTGTTAGAAATGTGACCACGAGCTTCCTTTACATATAAATAAAGCTCGTGGTTATGAACAAAATTAAAAGTAATAAATGATTTAACTAAAAATTAAGTTACAGTAGTTACTTAAATGTAATGAACGTGTACATTAAATTTCATAAATTTTCATGAAAAATACATTAAATTTCATGTATGTACACGTACACAAATATACTTTTAAGTTATAAATACATTAAATTTAATGTAACGTCATGAAATTAAGTTCAAACTGTGTAAATTAAAAGTATATTAAATTTCATAAAATTTTTAACAGTGTAGAGATTATAATATATTCTGCAGACTAATACATATCTTATTCTTTTAAGATTAAGATTTTTCTCGAAAATGCATTCATTTACTTAATATATTCGATTAGATATCGCGATAATAATTAAGTAATGATAAAGTAACTGCAGGAAGCAATCGCGATAATGCATTTTTTGCTGGTATAGTAGTTTCGATCGTAATTTCTCTTTAATTGTAGTATCTTAAGGGAGTGTAAGACAAGCGAGAGTTAAACGTTAAGCCAATTAGATAACAGTGAGCATAGCAATGTACAATCAGTAAACAGTGTATGTATCTCTCTCTCTCTAATGGATTGGCCTACTGATCAGGTTTATCATATTAGATGTTAGCTGTATAATGCGTCTTTAGCGCTCGTGCCTTCCAATACAATAGCGACGATTTTTTAATGTGATTAATTGCATTAAATAATAATTTAATAATTTAAAAGCATTTGACGTTAATTCCTTCAGAAAATTATTTGAAATTTCTCTGTAAAAATAGAAACGTAAGCAACATTAATTAATTTCTTTGTAATTAATAGCCAAATATACAGTATGCCAAAAAAATGCGACTCTCTTTTAATCATTATTATGTTTGCTGAGACAGTAACGCAAGGATTGCAATTAAAAGAAATCATATCGAATAAATATTTGGTAGAAAGACAAAATATTTGTGTTACAATCAAATCTGCCTCCACATCTACTTTATTTAACTAAATCGACAACTGAAATGTTAATTGTAAGAGTCGCATTTTTTTTGGCGCATACTGTAAAAGATATGTAATTATGCTATCTCACTTATATAGAATTGAAATAGAATGATTTTGCTGAAATATTTAAAAATTTAACTTGTTAGATCTGAAAATATTTGATTAAACCACTGAAGTGGAACGCATAAACATTGATGGCAATGCTGCAAAAAGTTTTTACATTCTAACGACTAGGTTTGAACGTCCTAAATAAGTATTTTGGTCCAAACAAAATTATTTTCAAAATTATATCTAGCATTTTTAAATACTTCAATAAAATCGCTCTTCCCATGTAATCAACAATGAGAAGTATTATTTTACAAACAAAATATAATGTCTTTATCTCAATTTGTTCAAACAAAAAAATTTATAAATCTGTCAAACTACGTTCAACGTTAGCTAAAATATAACATCATATTTTAGAATATTAGCGAGTTTTCCTGGCAATGAAGACTGAGAAGCATCATTGAGAATGACGTACTTGAGGACGTGTAAGTGCTACGGGATGGCGGAAACGACAAGGGTAGAAAGAGATCCGGGATATGTAGATAACTGTGTGAGGGTAGATCGTGTGCAAGCACGCCTCCCTCGTTCAGCGGCATAAATTAGCATAACTCAGAATCGTGTTCGGTTAAAGTACTTTCCATGCGCAACCTTTATTCCTGCATTGGGCCACGTGATAGATCGTGCTCCCGCCTTGACTTACCACAATACATCTTAAGGGTGAAATACGTTATTTAGCAATTCCAATACTGAGGGAAATTATACAATTGAGTTTACCATCTAATTATACACTACAGAATTTTAATGTGAAACTTGAAACTCTATTCCTTCAAAAACTGTCTTTTTATAGAAATTTAACTTATAGAAAGATTAATGTAACTAGAAAAAAATTACGATCGTAAAATTATTATCCGTCTATACAGGATATCCCAAAATTGACGATAAATATTTTAAGAACAGATTCTTTGTAACATTTTAAAACAAAAAGTCTACGAAAATGTCAAGACTATGGTAGTTTTTAAACGGAAAGAGTTTAAAAATTACGAATGTCAGAGATTTCGCGCGCTCGGGGATGATCAGTATAAAGATGTTGAATTTTGCCAATGAGAGCCGACATAGTTAAACATGTGTAATCTAAATATATGTCAATCACCAATTACAGACATTTCGACTATAAGATTAGGTCATCCTAATCTAATCCAAGATTAGAGCATAAGTAACAAATATCAGTCAAATTAATACGTTGTAAAAAGATAGGCGAATAAAGTGTACAGTCAATGGCTACGTTTATACCGTGCGCTTAGTCCGCGATCTATACGATAGATGTCTTTGTTTAATCTATAGGATAAATAAGGACATATATAGGCTGCTGTCTAAATGCACGGTGTAAACGTAGCCATTGAATCATCATTAGGCTGTTGTCCAAAATTAAAAATTTCAATTGTCGTCTGTCGTATTTAGCTGGATATTCAAATCAGAATTCCATAATTTAAATTGAACTCAGCATGAGGATGATCTGTTATAACGCGATGTGATTATACTTGTGTCTTGAGACCGTGTGAGAGGATATTTTTTTTATTAAATTTCGCACACATTAAATTCTTTTCTTAAAATATTACAAAAAAATCTGTCTTTAAGATATTCATCATCAGTTTTGGAACGTCCTGTATATCATTTCATAATTGCTAAATATTTAGTATCTAATACAATGCTTGCTTGATAATGGGCGTATAGTATAACCATTATTGATTGTTAGAGATATGCTATCCTTGGATCTTTATCGAACGCTTCTTCGTGTTGGTAAGGGTGCTTAATACGACACCGTCTAAATTAATTCGCGACAATAAAGACGATGAGCGCCGGCGCGGTAAGAGCCAGCGTTTCTTGGGTATGAACATCAACGACAGTAAAGCGCCGAGAATTTAATAGCATCTCATAAACTCCGTTTAGGGGTTACACCCTACGGTGTCGTGATCGACCAACATGACCTCAATGGATTCGAACCAAAAATACAAGAAATTCACATCCTTTATCGATGAAATTTACCACTTGACTTGAGACTCCTTTGAAGATTCGAGGCACTTCACGCCCGCGTGGATTTTGCTAGAAAGAGAGAGCCTTCTTAAAAGCTTTACTATTCGCAAAAACTTTAAATCCTGTTTGAAAATTAAGTTTCAAAGAGGATTCCAAATTAAACGCATAAAATGTTCGATCGAAATTAAACTGCGCAAGTTTTCCGCTTCTTTAAAGTGTATTCAAGTTAAAATGTGATGTTTAACTTTAATGAATCCTAAAGGAAGATAAATTGATCATTTAATTATTGCCGTCACTTGACAAAATTAATTGCGAGAAAGCTGATTATTATCATGGATGCCGATGGTAAGCCCGTGCCGTATTTTCGATTGCCGAGCATTATACAATACCCATTTATGCGAATCGTACATCATTCTGTTGATCTTTTGAAACTGCCGCTATTTCATCCCTCGCTTCGTTTGCCGCACAGTTTGTCTTGTGTTGCATAGCAGTTCGGGGAATGTTATTTATTTTCGGCGACCGTAAAGGGAAATTCTCCACGTCGAGTGTATCTATGGTAACGATCGTTAAATTTGCTTAAAGCGCGAGTTGCTGTAAACATCGGTGTCTGACTATAGCCAGGCGATAAAAACGAAAGATATCGGTCGTTAAGAATTAATGCCAGCACGGAATAGAGAGAGCGAAAGAGAGAGAGAGAGGATCCGCGCTAATTCCGTGGATTATAGAAGAGCGACGATCGTGTTTTCTCAACACGTAGAAAAATCCTCTTTAGGTATAACGCCGAGTTATACTAGCAGCTATATTACAACAGTGTGTGAGTACACACTTGCAAACGATTCGCGATCACTTCATCAAGACTTTTATCTTCTTCTTCTTCTTCTTCTTGATATCTTTAATAAATTTTCTGAATAAAGCAATCAAGGACAAATCAATATTATATAATACAATATTATACAATACGCTTCTCTCTCAATTGCTGTGAAAGCTTGATATAAAGCTGCTTGATTTTTCTGTTAATCTAGTTACGTGATAAGTTGAGTTGCACAGACCTAAATGGATAAATATAGTCATGGACATCCCTGCAATTCCCCGGATACCAGAAGTGCAGACATTGTCGTTAATACAATAATAGCAAAGCTAGTCGCTCTTGTCACTCGTCTGAAAATCCTGTGGGATTTCCACGCACGACCGAATGTGCATGGTGCATTGAGGGGATTCCAATCCTTTTTGACCATTACTAACTCATCTATATTTCACATTATTATGAAGTCATTTTTTCTTCTCGATCTTTTAGGATTTAATATGATTGATTGCCTTTAACAACCAATATTAGAATGACAGTGATGCATCGAATACATCGCCGAACTCGTTTTGAGACATAAGATTTTGTCACGATATATTCACACTTTCATCATAAATCAGAGTGATATAATCACAATATACCAATTATCGTATATTTATATTATAAATGTAGACGTGACTCTATTTGTTACTATACTAAAATTATCTCATAACTTACCGAAACGAGTAACGCTGCAGCACGTTTGGAAAAATATCTAGAATCGTCGTTCCACTTGGCTTCGAAAATAGACCTGTAAAATACATGTACCGAATAACGTGATGACTTTTTTTTTGTATTGCAGATTACATTATACGTCTACTGTTGTGAATACAAAAAAAGTACCGAACAACTGCGCCAGTACACTATCACTATGATTAATAGTGCATCAAGTCAATTTTTGAAAAGAGTTTGCATTCCAACACGAAACCTTAACGCGCCGAAATATTTTGGCCGCATTTTTACCGTCACGAGAAGCACATTTACCGCTTTAGGACATGCGATATAGAATTCATGATGATTTTATTGTCGTTGCACGTACATGATTTCCGACGGGGAACGAATAAATTTCATGTGTCTTTTTCGTCTAACATCTAATCAAACGCAACATACAAGTGTCTTAGATTAATTCTATTGACTGTGAGGTATTATAAATAACCAAAATCAAGATAACTATATCAGTTTAAAGTTTACCTCAAAATGGCTCAAAGACATTTAACCTTACATTTCGCCAGAACGTACACCACGCTCCAATAGCACTTAAACACTTACCTCTTGATTGAATGCCAGGAACGACAGAGATCGTAAAGAAGGTTTAGTGCCAGAACAGTAACGCCAGTTTCCTTCGCCAACATTGATAGGGCACCCAAGCAAACGCTGGACCATACATAAGCCGTCTGCTGGCTGTAAAAAAAGTAAATATTTGGAAATTATATAAAAAAATATATAAGTAATAATATAGCTCAATAAAATAAAATTAATAATAATAAAAAAGAAGGATTACGAGCCAAAAACAATAACTTTTTAATGTTCGAAAAACAGTACAAACATATGTTTCGATATCGCCGATCGGGTCATTATCAATGTAATAAAAATAAATACAAAATTTGAACAAGTGACATTCTTTAGCGATTACAAGTAACATATAAAATAAAAATATTGAAAAGATTAAAATAATTTACTGCCTATTAGTCGATAATCCATTGTATTAAAATAGTTTCCTGTCTCTTAGTCGATCCTGATCGCCAAAGGTGGTGCAACTTTGAGTTATTCGAAATAAAAAAATATACAATCTTAAATTAGATTTTGTCTTTTACGTACTTAGAAGACATAAATCGATTTAAGTCTTTAAATATCAGACGGACTTCAGTATTACTATTTTCATTCGTATATTATACAACAATTGTAGACTTGAGACAATTTCAATCGGTGATTACAGCTAAAAATTAATGTAATTTAAGTACACAGGCATCTTATAATTACGACTATAATGTCTTGTAATTTTTTTATTAATTATTAAAAGATATTATAAACGCAGTTTATACTATAAAAAATAATACATTTAGAATTTGAAATCTTTTTATATAAAACATTATTTTAAAACAATAGACAAAAGAATTGTTATAAATATAAAATAACCAAAACGTTCGTATATGACAGAAATAATATTTTAATAATACAACCATATTTTTGCTTGAACAGATGTATTTCATGATATTTCCAATATATTTTTCTCTTCTCAGGTCGAATAGAAACGTCGGTATCGGGAAACAATTCTCACCAAGAACATTGATCCAAAGACATGTAGGATTTATTCGTTTACGTCGGTCGACATCTACATCAATCTACGCTGAATGACAGATCCGTTCCAAGATGTCGTTCGAAATTTTAGGAACAACGAGATCAATGTGAGACTTGTCCGCCGAGACAAGACCTTCCTCGGAAACTCGTTCAAAAACGAGGTAAAACGGTCGTGGTAAAATGAAAGTGTTTCTTACAATTTACATCAAGTTTTCTAAGTAAGATTAATAGTAACTCGCCGCGAAGTAACGGCAAAGTGCGAATGAGAATACACCCACTTTGTAGAAAAGTAAAGTGATCAAGATTTAAGAAGACGACAAAAGTCTTGATGATAAGCCAAATGTATAATTGGAATTAATCATCGATGGGCTTAATCGCCGAAGGATTTAAACGCGATGCGTAAATGATTGGGAAATTGAATCGAAGACGGAAGAGACACCAGTCAGGTAAAAAGAAAGAAGATAGATAAGCATAAAGGCGGATGAAGCAAAGGTGGAAGGAAACGAAGAAGAAAGAGTACTCAAAGGCAGCCAAGAGTAATCAATTTCCTAGGTTCGAAGACAAGCATCTTACCCTTCTGCCAGCCATTGGCTGTCCGACGCTAGCCCTACAGACGGAGTTTTACCTTCTTGTCTTCTGCAAACGCTCTTTTATGTTGGAGTACGACCTCTACGAAAGCTTTTTACAATCAAGTCCGTCCCTACAGATTTTTCGTTATATTCAGGCTTTTCTGCGCAGTTTATTAATGAAATTTACTTAAAGTTTACAATTTAGCTTCTTTATGATTAATTAAACTTACGCTCAGAAATAGCAACGTATATCTGCCGTAAAGTCGTAAAATGAATATTACGAGAATAATGTCTCTTTAGAAACATAATTGAAATTGTTTTGTGCGTTGAGTCATTCTTCTTAGCTCTTGTGCTGAAGATCGATCGTGAATAACCCGGGGCACATTTACGATCCCACGTAACTGTAATAGTAGTTTGTAGAGTAAATTAGTTTAGTTTATAATTTTCGGGCTCCATGTACATGAGAACGAATGGGTCGCTGTTTTGGCGTCAGGTTGGCGTCGTCGCGACATTAAGTGTCGCCCGACATTCTTGACGTATGTGCAGCCCCTAAGTTCCTCCAGATATACCCTCCAGTACAGGAGGGTATATCAACTGTATTCCAACTTTTAGATAATATATAGATATATAAGCATAATGTGTAAAGCGAGTGCGAAATTTTTTCAACTTGGCTAAATTATTTTTTGCATAACTTTGAAATTTATATTTGTAGTATATAATATCTTAGGTAAAGAAAAATTTAGATAGAAAAAATTTATATGAACCATTTGTATGTTCAAATTTATATGAACCATTCCATATTCGTTAATCTTAAGGAAAATTAAATGCCTGGAACTTCAGTGAGACGAAAAGATTTAAGTTATTAAAGTACATACTCACCCATGATAGGCAAGAAAGGACAGCAAAAAGAAGATACACGCTAGAACATCCGCTCTGCCTACGATGCCAGTCACCTGCAACATAAAACGATATAAAACAACGTTATAATATAAGAAGGAAGTGAACGTTGCACATATAAGCGCAAGAGTCGAATACGTTTAGCTTATATTTATATATTGTACTCGCTAAAAACTGAAGTGCTCACTTCAGCCTGGTATCAAAAATTCTCTTCACTCAACAAGTTGCGGTTATACGAAGCAATTCTTCGTCTGAATCGCTTTTGTCTTAGGAACGAAAAGAGAGCAGTAGAAGTGCAATAGCGGCAAGGACTACGTGTAGATCCTCTCAGAAAATAGGAAGCGACAGCTTGATATTGGATTTAGCGATGTAACACGAGAAGGCTGATCCGAAAGATGTGTGAAGAAGCCAAACCAAAGATCTCTTTCGTGACAAACGAGATGATGGACAAGACGAGCGAGTCCGTGAAAGTGTAAAAGAGAAAAGAAAGTGGGCGGGGTTAAGATTGTCCAAGTTATCGACAGCCCAGCACGAGTGAATAACCGAGATTCTCAAGGATCAACTCCAGCCAGGGAAGCCGACCCGCTACCGGAAGCTGGATTTACCCGTCGTACTCATCTCTCTTCCTTCCTTCCTTCCTTCCGCTCTGCTGGGCTAGAGTGTACCAGGTGTACCTTTAAAATTTACGAACCCCCGTCTATCACGGTGGGACGACCGACCTCCCACCTCTTAACGAATTAATTCCACGGAATCGCGGGGATACGATCTGTAAGGGGAACAGAAACTGCAGAGCAAGAATAGCGAGATATCAGTGAATTTCTGGTTCGTTCTAAAGGAATAAAGTTCGTTCTAAAGGAATATATTAAAATCCGTTTGTTAAGCCGATTACATACAACGTCTAACGTATTATACGTTATTAAGCTAATTAATATATCTAGACATTCCGACTTGACACGTAAGCTATGTTGTCTTAAATTTGTCATCCAAAATAAATTAAAATATCATTAATTTTATTTGAGTTATTCGATATAAATACATATTTGAAATAATTTGTATGATAATATAGCGTAAAAGTAAATGGCTTATATTAACTGTCAAGCGAATTGTTGATATCTTATCTAACAATATATTGTTCTCCGATGTGCTTGACAAATCATTCAAAGATGAAACAAAAACCATTACCGACATTAACATTATCATTGAATTGAGAACTGTAATTATAGATATGAGAGACATTGATGAATATATGCTTTCAGCGAAGCGAGAGAGCAAGAGAGAGAGAGAGAGAGAGAGAGAGAGAGAGAAAGAGAGAGAACGGGGATGCAATTAATCATTCAATTATAACAAAACAGTACCAGCGAGGAATAACAACTAACATTTATCTTCCAAATTTGGCGTGAATTGTATGCAAATACGAAATATATGAAATACGAGCAAATATACGAAATGTATTCCTGATGCTTTGCATAAAAATGGCAGTACTGAAATATTAACAGTGCAATATTTAAAAGGGCTTTTCAAAAATGACTATATATTATTATAATATTGTTTTATATAGTTACGGTTAATCGAATACTTAAACAAACATCAAATATTCAAACAAAGCTTGAGGAAGATAAACATTGAGTTGACATTTCATTACAATCTCGTTTTTTTTTTTTGTCATATCGCTGTACATGCTCTTGCAGCAAGTGGACCCGCAGGAAATCTTGCTCGGGGAAACAATACTCCGTCAACGTCAAGGAGAATGAAAGTCGAGTCCGAAGCAGGATCTGCTAGAAACGAGGAATCACAACCGAAGGGTCCGCTTAAGATAACAGAGGTTACGATGACCACTTTGCGATAGATTCCTTCACACGCCTCTTCGGCATCTGTCAGATTTATGGCGAGGAATAATGGTCAATTGTGAAAAAAAGAAGAATGACTGATAGGGCATTAAATTTGTCCTAACTACGAATGATGGACCATTGAAAGATAAAGAAGCAAACGCGTGCGAAGAGTAAATGAATGATAAAATCGTTTATTATGCGTCTATGGTCGTAGAGCCCGTTTGTTTCAATCCACTTTACATCAATTCTTTTCACATTCCATCAATTTTCCGAAAGCTCAACAGACATGCCATTTTTCATTCTTAGGCGAAGATACAAACACATTACTAAAATATACGTGTACGAGTATATTTAATGCAGAAATGATGATCTATTACGGGAACGCGTTTCACAGTTACATACAGTTAAGGAATCGAGGGATTTACGACACAAATAGATATGAGATGGTGAGTGTTGATGCGTTTGTTCGACTCGATACTAGTTTGCTCTAGTTTATACTTAGACTGAACTCCATTAGCATCTCACTCACACATTCTCGAGTTCTAATTGATTATATGAAGTACTACACTTCCTTGAAAGTTCGCTCGTTATTTCCAGTTCGGAGTCTTGGTCTTCTTTAAATTCTTTTTCTTATATTGTTATGTTGTCTTTTCTATTTCTCAAGATACGAACTATTATTCAGTATATTCATAATTACTGGCATTGGAATATTTATATAAATTTTATACAAAACGAATGAATAATGAAAAGGAATATTACTAATTTAGATCACTATATAAAAAAATCAAATAAGTATCAATTTAATTGTGAAATTATTATTTCAACTTTAGTTTATAATTGTGTTTTAAGTAAGTGAGCGCAGTTTATATAACAAAAAAAATGTATTTAAAATTTACATATAAAAATATTAGTGTATCTAGAGTGAATACACCTAATATTCGAATAAATGAATAAAAAATGAATAAAAATACTCATTCGAATACACTTCTTTTTTTATTAGTATAAGAAACGAATAAATACACTGAAAAAAAAGATTGGCTGCTGCAGCAAATTAGATGGTAAAATATGGCATAGCATTTTTAATTGGTTGCATCAGTCAATTTTTGGTTGTGTTAGCCTATCGAAATCCTATACTGACATTGCGAATAGACTAACGCAACCAAAAATTGGCT